>NC_056743.1:1174223259-1174360759 GCF_019279795.1 Protopterus annectens | reverse complement strand
AGGAAAAAATGCATAATAAACAAAAGGAGGTAGGAAAAAGGGAGTGAATACTACCACAATGAAGTGTAGGATATCTACTGTTCTGCTAAGATTTTACACAACTTACTATGTCCTTTTGTATCACTGCTGCAGTATTCCTTATAGAAGGGAAAGTAAAAAAGTTAAAGAATAGAAAGGGAGGTGGAAGGCTGGGAAGAGCCCTCAAAAAACCCACATAAAATGGTTTCAGCAAAACATGCTCTGGCCTTAGAAACCATATCTAACATACTTTTTGGTAAAAGTATGCACTGAAGACCAAGTAGCAACTTCAAGGATAGAAGGGTATCCAACCTCTTGAAGAAGGCACCAGAAGAGAACAGCCTTAGAAGAATGATCTCTAATAGAAGTAGACCGAGATTTGCCATGAAAAGAATAAAAAAAAAACAAATGGCCTTAGATATACAGGAGGAGATGGTTTGCTTAGAAACAGCCAAACCCAAAGACCTGGAATGAAAGGAAACAAAAAAAAATGTTCAGACTTACGAAAAGTGTTAGTTTTATTCAAATAATACCTAAGCTGTGTGCGCAAATCCAAGGTATGCAGGATCTTCTCACTAGCAGAGTGAGGAGGAGGGGAAAAAGGAAGGGAGTTGTACTGACTGATTTAAGGACAACTCAATGACTACCTTCGGCATAAACGAAGGATTAGTACAAAGGGACTCCATGTCCCTGTGAAAAAACTAAAGAAGGAATGGCCATAAGGGCTTGGAGCTGAGAAACTTTCCAAGCAGAAGTAAGAGCCAGCAACAAAATAGTCTTCCAGGTACAATGTTGCAAAGCAGCAAAATGTACACGCTCAAAATTAGTCTGACTCAGTTTTTCCAAAACAAAATTAAGGTCCCAAGGAGGAGGACTAGGCTTTCTTGGAGGCCTAATATGCAAGATGCTTTTAAGAAGCTGCCTGATTTCAAAAGGAGAGGTCAAAAAAGGATTCAAGGGCAGACAAGCAGAATGACTGACAAATGGGCCTTCATAGAAGGATAGGCCAAGTATGACTGGAGCAACTCATACAAATGAGAGGACCGGGGAGACCCCCACTGAAAGAGAACCCCGGTTACAACCATGGCACTAGACCGAAAATCTCTTCCATTCAGACATAGAAGATTTTCTGGTTGAGGGTTTCCTTGCCGCCTGTAAACGCCTGAACACATCCTCAGAAAACAGGTGCTTGAAAGGGATCAAAACCCTATTACCCACAATGTCATTTGCAGAGTGGACAAGTGGGGATGAATGACAGACCACTTGTCCTGTGAGGAGATCCAACTGGTGAGGTAACTTGTGGTGACTGCCAGTGACCAATGCATTACTTCTGACAGAGTAGTCCGCAATGAATTTTTAGTCTGCCAACTCATTACAGTTTAAAAAAAAAGGGTTCCAAATTATCTTTCTTCCCCATCAAACCTTCAACAATTGCAACCTACCTGAGGAAACATTATTTGAGTCTGCTTGGGGTATTAAAATACCTATGCAAACACTTACAAACAAAAGTCCTAAATCTTCTAGACTTTGCAGAAAGTTTGGGAGCCTTACATATATTGTCCTCTTGTTTCTTGGTGAACTTTCCAACCTCCTCTGATTTCTATAGTTATCATGCAATACTTTATATGCCCTACTAATTATCACCCCACAACCCCTGCTAATTATAAATAGTAACTCAGATCACAAAATCCCCATGGAAAGGAAATATTTCCCTACTCAGGTATTGTCGATCTTGCATACCTGTCAAACACCTGTCTGTGTCGACCAAATGGTGTCGCTCGTCTGGGTGTTAGGGCACTTGACGTTCACTCCAGAGCTTGGCAACCATACATATCAATGTCCTTGGTGCACATGCACACACATACATACACACATATATCTATATATATATATATATATATATATATATATATATATATAAAATATATATACTCACATACTCAAACACAGATATATTGTATATACCCAGACACAACCATATACATGCACAGGGTCTACATTATAAAGTCGAAGGTACAAAATCTTGAGTACTCTTTCATCAGCACTTATGTGTCGAATTTCCTCTTGAGCAAACGGCCACATAGGCTCATAGGTTGGTACTAGGCTGTCGGCCCTATGGCCTATACAAGCCTAGCCATAACAATTTCCTGGCTATTTCTTCCCACACTATTTACTTCCCTGGACCCCTGTCTAGCAGGGTGACTGACATGATCCCCGGGGTGAATTTCCTTTCTCCCATCCAATCGTCAAGGTTCCTTTTGAAGAAGGCCATAGAGGTGCTCTGCATGACATGTATGGGCAGTCTATTCCAGAGTCTGGGGAGTCAATGGGTCAGGAACCTATCCCTCCAGCATGTTTTGTTTATTGTGATGACAAGGTTTAGATCCCTGGAGCGTGTGGCTCTGAGGGATTGGGATTTCTTTAAGTGTAGCATGTCCAACAGCTCTGGGTTTGACATGGCCTTGTATGTTAAGCAGAGATCGCCTCGCAGTAGACGATATGTGACAAGAGTATAGCTGGAGTTTTTTAAGGCGGTCAGCATAGGGCATCTGCTTTAGGCCTCCGATTCTTTTAGTGAGGTATTTCTGCGGCCTTTCCAGTTGTTGCAGATGTCTTGAGAGATACATAGCAAATGGGGCTTTGTATTCTATAATGGGTCAAATGAGGGATGAGTACAGTGGGACAATGACCTCCTTTTTTCTGGATGGAAAGCCCTTAGTGATGAGGTGTGCCACATAGAAGGATTTCCTGACTGTTGTAACGATGTGGTTATTGAAGGTGAGACCATTGTTAAGTCTCTTATCACACTTTCGGTGTTTAGTGTACTGCCACCTATGTGGTAATTCACGGGTACATGTTTTTTCCCCAAACGGGATAACTTTTAGTTATGTACTCACCATAACTTCAGATGTTTGGGATCCATCTCGCCTACATTCTGACTGATGGGTTCGGAGCCGATCCCTCGGCTCCGACTCGGCACGCTTATGCCAAAGAGCGAAGTCTCTTATTGGCTGAGCTTACTATATCCCAGGATGCACCACTACCAGTCCCCCAGATCTAGTTTGTCCACATACATGCACACATGCACGCTCTGATTATATAACATCGTCAGATGAACAAGATAAAAACAGTAGAACTCAAACCGTTCAATCTCTTCTGATCTCCAAGGCAGGGGGAAGGAGGGTGGGTATTAGGAATGTAGGCGAGATGGATCCCAAACATCTGAAGTTATGGTGAGTACATAACTAAAATATGTTATGTGATCCTATCTCGCCTACATTCTGACTGATGGGACAGCGTCCCTAGCACCTGAATCCTGGGTGGCTCACTGGAAAACACTCCTGAGTACCGTGGAACCAAATGATGCTCGTCCTTTAGATGCCACATCCAATTTATAGTGGGAAATGAAAGTGTGCGGATTGGACCAAGTAGCCGCAGCACAAATCTCCGATATAGCGAGCTTGGAATGAAAAGCTATAGAAGTAGCCATAGCTCTGGTAGAGTGAGCTTTGATAGATGTTGTAAGTTGCTTATTCAAGAAGAATAAGCCTGAGTTATGCAATCTCTAATCCATTTGGAGATAGTAGCTTTTGTGATGGTTTTACCCAATTTATTGTCTGAGAAGGACACAAACAACTGGTCTGACTTACGAAGTTGCTGAGTCCTGTCTAAATAGAAGCAATTGCCTGTGAACATCCAATTTATGGAGAGTGTATTCTGCTTCATTGGAGAATTTTGGGAAGAAAACTGGTAGCTCTAGAGACTGTTGGAGACAGAGATTAGAACAGACCTTAGGGACAAAGGATGGATTAGGCCTAAGTGATACTCTATCCTTGTGGAAAATCAAGTACGGTGGTTTAATAGACAGGGCTTGAAGCTCTGAAACTCTTCTTGCAGAAGTAATTGCAATTAAGAAGGCAGTTTTCCAAGACAGATATTTTAACTCACATGTAGCAGCCGGTTCGAAAGGGGAAGATGTCAATGCACGAAGCACTAAATCTAGATCCCACGGAGGGGCAGGATGAAAAACTGGGGGTCTTAACAGACCCGCACCTTTAATGAAAGTTTTGCATAGTCTGCTACTCATCAATGGAGGATCCATGGACTCGTGAAATTTAGAGATAGCCGCTAGTTGGACTTTAATAGTAGAGACAGAAGATCATTGATTAAACAGGGATGTTAAGAATTTCAAAACCTCTGGGATAGGAGCAGTGATAGGGTCTAAGCCCCTGAGTTGAGCCCAGATAGCAAACCTCTTCCACTTACTGAGGTACAATTTCTTAGTGGTGGGTTTGTGGGCTGAAGATAAAATGTGAATAACTTCCGGGTCTAATGTGTGACTTCTGACTAAAGTCGGAAGTGGAGGAGCCAAGCTGTCAACTTCAAGGAGTGAAGGGACTGGTGCTGTTGTCCCGACTGATGAATTAACAGGTCCGAATTAGGTCTAAAGTCCACGGATCGTCCACGCATGTTTCTTCAGGTAAGGAAACCATACCTGACGAGGCCAGTATGGGGCAATCAGTATCATTGCGGACCCCAATTGAGAAGCTTTTTGAATGACTTTGGAGAGAAGTGGTATTGGAGGAAAGGCATAAAGTAGCCCTGTTGGCCAAGGTTGTGCTAGAGCATCCATAGCTGGTTCCCCTTGATGTGGAGTCAAGGAGAAGAACCTTTGCACTTCGTGTTCAGTGGTGTTGCAAAAGATCGCAGCACGGCTCCCCATCTCCTGAAAACCTGAGCTGCTACTGTTTCGTTTAGGGACCACTCGTGAGGAGAGAGAATTGTCCTGCTCAATTTGTCTGCCAATATATTTGATTTCCCGAATGTGGGTCGCTACCAAGAAGCGGTTGGTAGCTACAGCCCATTCCCACACCCTCATGGCCTCTCTGCAAAGGGGGTAAGATCTGGTCCCTCCTTGTTTGTTCAGATACCAGACCACCGACATGTTGTCTGTGTGGATGGCGATGATGCCCTGAGGAAGAAACTTGTGTAAGGCCTGTAGGGATAGAAGTACAGCCCTCATCTCCAACACACTGATGTGGAGAAGAGCTTCGTCTGGAAGCCAGGAGCCCTGAACTAACCTGCCCAGACAATGCCCCCCCCCACCCTATCTGGGAGGCATCTGTCGTCAGGGTAACCACTGGAGAGGGAATAACAAAGGGGCTTCCTTGATTTAGATTGGATGTCTGAAGCCACCAGCGAAGGTCCCGTTTGCATGTTTCCGTAATCATGATGTGATGATTGAGGGAAGATCCTGAAAGGACCATTGAGTTGACAATAGCCACTGAAGAATCCTCATGTGCAATCTTGCCAGAGGAACTAAAAGAACCGTGGCAGACATTGAACCTAAAACTTGTAGAACCATCCTGGCTGGGGCTTTGGATCTTGAGATCAGAGCTTGAACTTGGCCCTGTAAAGTTTGGATCCTTTCGGCAGGATGAAAAGCAGCATCAATTTTGAGTCTATCTCTGCTCCTATGAACCTTATGCGCTGAGAGGGCAGCAAGACAGACTTTGACCAATTGAATGTAATCCCCAGGGTAGCACCCAGGGAGATGGTGGCTTTGAGGTTGTCCATTAGTAGATGCCTGGTGGTGGCAGTCAGGAGCCAGTCGTCCAGATAGGGAAACACTTGGAATCCAAGACTTCTCAGGTGAGCCGTCACTACTGCCAAACACTTGGTGAACACCCTGGGGGCTGTGGTGAGACCAAAGGGCAGAGCACAAAATTGGTAATGACTGACTCCCAGGCTGAAGCGCAGATACCTCCTGGACGCCTGATGTATCGGTATGTGATAATAGGCGTCCTTGAGGTCTATGGAGCACATCCAAACATCCTTCTCCAACAATGGGAGAATGGATTGTAACGTGACCATTCGGAATTTGGATTTCGTGACGGATTGGTTCAGTCTGCTGAGATCCAATATTGGTCTCAGGTCCCCTGTCTTTTGGCACTAAAAGAACCTGGAGTAATTTCCGGATCCGATCTGGTCTGTGGGGACCGGTTGGATGACTCCTTTTTCTAGCAGCTTTAAAGCTTCTGCGGCTGCAATTTCCCTTTGACTGGGTGGTGGGTCCGGGATTTTTGGACGGTGCTGGTGAGTATGTGAATGGGATGGTGTAACCGCCGGCAAAGATCCGAAGCACCCATCTGTCCTGAGTGATTGACTCCCAGGCTTTTAGGTGCTTGGCAACGACACCCGACTGGCTCCGAGCAGCACAGCCGGGCAATCCCTCATGATGTGTGGGAGGCTGAAGAGCCACGAAAGGACTCGCGGTCTCCAGAATTGCGGGGCCCTCTGCACGCCTCTGGGACGGCGTCTCCCAGAAAAATTTCCCCGTCCTCTGCCTCTGGAAGGGAATCTTCCTGCTGTTGAGGAAAAACTTACGTGATTTCGGAACCACATCTTCCCCTCCTTCGCCTTGGGATAAGGCCGAAGGGAGTGGAATAACGGGCACCTACGGCAGATAAAGTTTTTCCCTCTTGCTCACAGCGGTAAGGGTGTCTTTAACCTTGGGTCCAAACAAAGAGGACCCATCAAAGGAGCGTCGGCGAAGGAAGACTTGAAGGCCTCCGAACTGACACAAGCGGAGCCAGGCTTGTCTCCGTGAGAGCCACGCCTGTGCCTGCGCTCTACCGCCCCTTCGGCCGCATAGGAAATGAGCCTCATGGACGAGTTAGAAATTGACGTAAGGATAGCCAACTGAGAGCTAACCGACTGGGCTAGCTGCTCAGGTAGGTTACCC
Organism: Protopterus annectens; assembly: GCF_019279795.1. Classification (NCBI taxonomy): domain Eukaryota; kingdom Metazoa; phylum Chordata; order Ceratodontiformes; family Protopteridae; genus Protopterus; species Protopterus annectens. Next base: position 1,174,353,996 of record NC_056743.1, on the reverse strand, counting down.
GAGAGGGAATCTGACAGCTCCTTGACCAGATCCCTCTGAAGCCTGGTAAAATGTGCCAAATAATTCAGAGACCTTAAAGTAAAGGCCGCTGAAGTCAGGGTGCGCTTCCGTACCTGTCCATGCTCCTAGACTCCTTATTAGGAGGATGGACGGACGTTGAAGCCTCTGCCACGTCCTGTTGTGTAGCAGATGCCACCACCATGGCATCTACAGCCACGCCTTTAGTGAGGAACTCCTTCTCGGGTGGGGCAGACAAAAATTTATTAGGACGAGAAGGGACTGGTTCCACGGTATCTGGATGTTCCCACGCCCTTTGACAAACTAAATCCAGAAGCTCGTCGAAGGGCGGAGACACCCAGGAGGCGGAGGGCTGAGCCTCAAAGGCCTTGAGGAGCACTGACTCATCAGCAGACGGGTTTGGATATCCAGCCGCCTCGTTGTTTGAGGATCTCTAAGATGTCTGCAAATGAGACATCATCCGAGGACGACTTCGGGGACCCCTCCGCATCATCAAGATCAGTGTCCGATGTAATAGACTGGGGGGACTCCACGTGCTTCCTCTTGCACGATCTCTTCCTCGGGGTTCCTCCAAGACAACTCGAAGAACCCTCAGGAGGAGGGAACCCCAATGGGGTAACCTCAGGCCCAGGGGCTCCGCTGCCTACGGACAGGGAACTGCCAAAGACCCAGTCTCCACGCCCAGGGAAGGTGCCGGTAAAGCCGGAGAGATGGTCAAGACTTGGCCAAGGCACTCCTCATAGCCCTGAAAGCCGGACCCCCAGAATCCTGGGAGTGTCCAGTCTCCGGAGCCATGATAGCAGACGGCAATCCCGCAGCTGAAGCACCGAGAGGGAGGCTCGGAACCAAAAGCATAGGTCCCGAAACATCACCCCCGGGTCCAGCCGAAGAAGTCCGTGTACCAAACTCGGACCCGAAGGCCCGGGTTGGAGTAAGTGTCGGAGCCGACCCTAAGATCTCCACCGGCTCCAACAGCATCTGCTCCACGGAGCCAAGCGGTCGGAGGAGGAACAGCCATGGGATGGGCATGGGCTATCGGCTCCAAAGCCAACTGGGTCGGAGCCGAAACAAATTTTTGAAAGACTGGGGACTGGAACAGTCTTTGGAGCACCCTGTCTATATCCGAATCCGACATCCTCGAGGACTTAGAGGATACTGAACGGGTTCGAGAAGGCCTCTCCAACGGCCCCAAAGGACTAGGGGACCGGCTCCGAGGCGACTCGATGATTATCGGCGCCGAGGGAATACCCACAGTAGTTTCCATCGGTGCCGAGGAGGACTTCGGCGCCGAGGAGGAAGTGTCTGAGCGGGCAACCTTAGTCGGCTCCGAGACCAGTGGAGCCGACGAAGGTGACCCGCCTCTCGATGCCCCAGCCATCGGCTCCGAAGCCCGAGGAGTCGAGACTGGTGGCATCGAGGCAGACCGTTCGCCTCGGCTCCGAAGCCCTTGGAGCCGAAGGAGAAGCCTGCCTATGTCTTTTGGCGGCCGGATCCGACGGACTGGTCGGAGCCGACGCCGCCTTCTTTTTGGTTGGAGAAGGAGAGGATGCTAGAGCTTCTTCGAAGGAGGGTTTGATTAAGCCTTTAAGAATAAGCTTATTTTTCCTCTCCTGGAGGACCCTAGAAGAAAAAGCGTGACACACGCTGCATGACTCCTGTAAATGTTTTGCACCCAAACAATAAACACAGAGAGAGTGGTCATCTGTGGTTGACATTTTAAAATTACATTTGGTGCATTTTTTGAAGCCCGAAGGCCTAGGATTTTGAGACATTATGACCAAAAATGCAGTAAGAACACACAATCCAAATTTAACTTTACTTAACTGACTCTACAAAAAATCAGTTTAGAACTGCCGGTTTAACAATCCGAACAACAAGAAACCTAAGGGGATCTGAAATCCCAAAAGTTTGAGAGGGGTTAACTGACCGGGAAAAGGCCCTACAGATAAAGGAGGCCTGAAATCAGCAACAACACCCAATCACTCAACAAGTTTCCACAAAAAACTTTCAATCACTACACAAAGCACAGAGTAGCCGTTAAAACAGCTTTTATGACAGGAAAAAACAATTTTCTGACAGAAAAAAGTAAGTAAAATTTACTACTCAGCTCAGCCAGCTCGAGACCACGTCTTCGCTAGTTAGCGGCAAACGAGATCTGGGGGACTGGTAGTGGTGCATCCTGGGATATAGTAAGCTCAGCCAATAAGAGACTTCGCTCTTTGGCATAAGCGTGCCGAGTCGGAGCCGAGGGATCGGCTCCGAACCCATCAGTCAGAATGTAGGCGAGATAGGATCACATAACATCTAATATCTTCTGCTCTCTTCCTAGACCTATCAAAAGCTTTCGATATGGTTAATCACCAGCTATTACTACACACCCTGCAAACCCTCTATCTTGACAAACCATCCCTACGTTGGTTTAAGGACTACCTCACTGGCAGGCAGCAAGCAGTCCGATGGCAAAATAGTCTATCTCACCTGCTCTCTAACAACATTGGTGTTCCACAGGGCTCCATACTTGGTCCCCTTCTTTTCTCTGTTTTTATAAATGATCTCCACACAGTCATCCCCAGAGCCACCTGCATTCAATATGCAGATGACTCAACCCTGATCTGTTCTGATCGGTCTCTTCAGAAACTCCAAGCAGCCACCCAACAATGTTTCGCTAAAGTTGAAAAATGGTTCTCCGAGCGGAAACTCATACTCAACCCGACAAAAACCAAGCTACTTCTATTTTCCCCCACATCCACCAATCCACTGACCCAAGAACCCCCCCCTGATAACCCAAGGACCTTCTTTGTGGAATCATTTAATGGCACCATCATTGAGCCCGTCCCCTGTACCAAACTATTAGGTGTCACTATTGACCACAAGCTTAAATTCGACATGCACCTTGCCCAAACCATCAAGTCAGTTAACAAGAAACTTGGCTCCATGTACAGAATAAAGAACTTTCTCACTCCTCATGCCAAATTAACTATCGCTCGAACCCATCTCCTTTCCACCTTACTATATGCCTCTCCGATACTATCATTCCTCAACAAACGTGAGCTTAATAACCTCTCCACCACCTACCATCATATTGCCAGATTTGTAACAGGCACACCCTATCGTACACACCACTGCCTCAACCTCAAGAAACTAGGCTGGCTGGAACTGCCCAATCTTCTTAAACTAAACCAACTCACCGAAGCATTCAAAATTATTAATCAACCAGAGAAAACCCCCTCGCTGAGCACAATCCTGACCCCCTACACCAACTTAAGTTGCCTTCGATCCTCAAACAGTACTCTGATACTAACCATCAAATCTAATAACAAGGGCGGTGATGCTCTTTTTGCTAACTCCATTGGAAAGCTATGGAATTCCCTTCCCAACAACCTTAGGCTCATGACCTCACTCAATCTATTCAAAACTAATCTCAGAGAATTTCTTAAGTCTCAGTGGTTGTGCCCATGTTCCAACCCTGACTAATCCCAATAGGTCTATCTGTACCTAATCTCTCTTCTGCCTCTCAAGCTTACCTATTACTTTTCTATCCTCCACATGCATCTATATCATTTAATCATCTTATAAAATCCCTACCTATTAGCTTGGATATTTAAAATGCTATTTATCCGTGTATTATTTTATTAATGTAGTTTATTTTAGATAACTGTTTAGTGATACTACTGTTAAATTTGGGAGCTTTTCTCCCCGGGCCTCTACTGAAAAAGGACATGTATCCAGCTAGACTAGCCCGGTCAACAAATGTAAAATAAAATAAATAAATAAATAAAGGACTGTGTGATGTGTTGTCTTTACCTCTGATGATGCCCTAGGTTTATGGTGGGCGAAAGCACTCAGTTGGTTATGACTTACAATAAATATTTTCTGCTTTTACGAACAGCAGTTTTGGATTTATTTGGAGGTTAAGCACTTAGTAGCCTGATTCTACAGTTTACAGTTGTGAATTTGTTTCTTTTTGGTTGATTTACTTAATACAATGTAGTTTGCTTTAGAGTAGTTACTAACATTTCATACATTCATAGGTGTATACTAGGCTAATGGCCACTAGGGACTTTATAAGCCTAACCGTGCAACCCAAATATGCCCCACAAATTTGATTTATACGGGTGTGATATAGTGACTGCCTATATCCATGAGAGCTATAGGAGCCAGACCAGGGGTGAATGTCCAATTACCCATCCATTGGTCCAGGCTGCACTTAAAAAGGGATAGGGAGGAACTTTTCAGGTGGGTGGGGAGCCTGTTCCAGAGAATGGGAATTCTCTGAGAAACATATCTGTCTCTCCGACATGGCCTATTTATGTCACATTCAACATTTAGAGCTTTTCATCTAGTAGTTCTGCTGCTATTTTTGTTTTGCAAATATGCAAAACGCTCATCAAAACAGGGTCAAGTGATGTCTTGCATGTCAACCAAAGATCATCAGTCAGAAGTCTGTATGATACTGAGTAAAGAGACAGGGCTTTGAGGAGATCAGCGTAGGATGTTGTATTTACTCCCTGTACTCTTTTTGTAAGGAGCCTTTGGTGATGCTCCATTTGCTGTATATGCCTGGTCAGGTACATACCAAAGGGAACATTATACTCCATGATGGAGCTGATAAGACCTAAGTACAGTAGTATGACAACCTGTCCGGACCTAGATGCCATGCCCTGGCTTGTACGTTGAGCAGCATAGAAGGATTTTCTTACTACCTTGGACACATGCTGGTTGAAGGCTAGGTTACTATCTACATGCGTTCCAATATCCCTGTTTAGTGAATCAACTTTTAAGGGTGTTTTATTGATAATGTTCTGAAGGTGGTAGACTTCCCAAAAGGTACTAAAATGCATTTCTTGATATTCAGTGTTAAGCCATGGCTTTGGCACCAAGCGTTTGTCTGTATTAGACCTTCCTGAAGAGTATGCTCATCTTGTGGGATTTAATGACTGCTCCCAGTTTGCAATCAGCTGTGAACATGGTCAGCCAAAGGCCTTTGACATCGGCTTTGACATACGAGAAATAGATGCCAAAGAGGAGTGGGCCTAGCACAGAGCCCTTGGGGACTCCACTGGTGATCGGCCTTTTTTGCAGAGGTGGCCTCACCAATTCTAACTTCCTGGCTCCTATCAGAGAGTCTTTTGGCTTGCCTGGGCCACAATGAGTGAAGAGGAATTGTCTTGGGGTCGCATATAAAATATTATAATATAGTTAACTGTTTCAATGTCACTGGTGACCAAAGTCGACTTCCTGGCTCCACTCTAGGCGCACTCAAGCTATAAATGTAATAATAAATGCCTAATAGTTACCTTAAAATTCTAATTCTCTGACATCTTTGTTACTATTTTTTTCCCAGATAAACAGACCAGCGCCAGTACAAATTATCAAGACAAACCCTGGGCAGCTGACATTGGACTATCTCTGCATTTCCAAGGGACCTACTGAGTGTGTGTTCCAAAGTGAAGACAAAACGTAAAGATTTTTTTTGCCACTTTTTGTTGTAATACTATTGCTCAACTTCAGGTCTTAACTATTCTGAGTCCTCTCCCACCCAGAGAGAAGTTTCCCCTCCAAAGTATGCGAAAGCCTTAAATAAATGACCCTTCCAGTAGTCTGGCCATGTATGCACAAGCAGTTATGACACCAAAATGAAACATTTCCCCCAAAGGCCCCTCCAGTAGATTGCCCATGTATACACAAGAATTTTGACATCAAAATGAAACCTTTCCCATAATTTCCCTCCAGCAGTGTGACTACGCAGGCACAAGCATTAAAATTACACCAAAAGAAACATTAGCCAAAACAACCACTCCAGCAGTTTTTTCTTGTATGCACAAGCAGTTACATGACATCAAAATGTAACATTACCTCAAACGAACCCCCCAGTACTTTGCCCATGTATGTACAAGCACTAAAATGACACCAAAATGAAACCTTTTTCGAATGACCCTTCCAGTAGTTTGTCCTTGCAGGTACAAACACTTAAATGACATGAAAATTAAATCTCACCCACAATCCCTCTATTAGCTTGCTCATGTATACACAAACTCTTAAATAACACCAAAATGAAACATAAGCCCAGACGACTCCCCCAGTAGTTGCCCATGTATGCACAAGTTAAATAAATGGATGGCAAAGATCCAAAACCAGGGACAGTTTTTAATTATTGCTTTCATAAACTTAGAATGCATTTTCAGCATTATCCAAAGACTCAGACTAAAAGTAACGTCTGTCCATAATGATTTGCCACAAAACTGCAAATTTAATGAGGAATAACTCAATATGAGATAAAAATCTGGGCATTCTGCAAAAATCCAGACAGTAGTGAAGCCAACCTTCCACACAGCTACTTCTTATGGGAAATATAAACAGACACTGAGGAAGGGACAAACAGCTCTCATTTTCAAGTAAAACAACTTCTGGCCAATTAACAAATGAGCCCTCCTAATCCTCAGAGAATACCTGTCATGAGTGGAAGTACAGCCCCACAAATATCTCACAACTACACAGTTACACAACCTTGCAAAGAAGCAGACAGACACCACAAAGCCTAATTAAACCCTTACTTATAAAATGAATCTACTACTTAATGTAGGAAAGAAGTGTAAAGTTTTGGTTGGATTAGCTTATATGAGTGTAGGGACAAAAATAAATGTTTCTGATGAGAATGCATGTGAAAAGTGAGAAGTGACCACCCCGATTGCTGTCTCTCCACTCTCAGTCTTTCCCCTCGTAACTAGAGTGCGGGAAGAAAGTGGGACAGTAAGAGGACTACTCTGCAGCTGTGTCACATATGTGACAAGCTGCTGACTTCACAGTCCTGGGTATTGGTACCTGCCAGATTCTACCACCCAGTCCTGGTAAGTACTACTGTACTCTGAATTGCTGTGCAATAGGGTCAAATCACAAAACAATGTTAAGCACAGTTTACAGTGATTGCAAACTGTACTTAACATTATGTGATTTGGGAGCTTGGGGGCCGCATTACTAGCTGTCCAGGGCTGCATGTGGCCCACTGGCAGCGAGTTTGACACCCCTACTCTAAGGTACCATAAATTAAACTTAATTTCTGTATAAAATCATTTAATGTATTCCCATTATTCTGCTATTTGAATATTTGTTTCTTTACATATTAATTTCAGTTTGGTAACCATGTAAGTGCACTGCCTGACAGACTCTCTTCAGTCGCAATCTGACCTCCACAATATGAGACACAAATAGAAAAAGGAAAACAGAATAAAGTATTATACCAATTTCTGAAGGAATGTCAAAGAGTTTGGCAAATTGCAGAAGTGGATTTCAACCAAGATGATAGATAAACATATACGAAATGTAAGTGAAGGCAAACTATAACTTCAAAGACCAAACTAATAAAACTGGACAGACAACTTAAGCATACTGTGAGACAAGCAGATAAGATCAGGAAAATTTTGAAAAAACTTAAGCAGGGTCCAGTGGGGATAAGGAAATATACCCTTTTCCCCAATATATATATATATATATATATATATATATATATATATATATCTAAGTAATGGAGGTGTTTCAGGTAAAGTGAAATAAGAAGTTATGTACTCACCATAACGTTCCATCTGAGTAGGTATCTTCATTTGTCTGCAACCTTTGGGATATGGATCAGATCTCGGATCTGAGCCGGCAACTTCTACCACAGCATAGATCTGAGCTCCTAGCTCCTCCCTTTACCCATAATCCCCTGCCAACCCTGACTGACCTCAGATCAAGTTTGCCCGATATAACCATTGTTACTGTGCCCCAGAAGGGGCTTATCTAAGACAGATCCTAAACAGAATCCTATAGGTCAGGGGGAATGAGGGGGGGATGGTTGCAGACAAATGAAGATACCTACTCAGATGGAACGTTATGGTGAGTGCATAACTTCTTAATCTGAAGTAGGAACTTCATTTGTCAGCAACCTTTGGGACAGAGTCCCCAGCTACCTGAATCTTGGGTGGCCTTTTTGGAAGAATATTCCGGAGCACTGCAGAGCCAAAGGACGCCCTACCTCTGGAGACAACATCCAATTTGTAATGGCTAATAAAGGTATGAGATGAAGCCCAAGTGGCTGCGGAACAAATATCATCCAAGGGAACCCTAGATTTAAAAGCCGCCGAAGTACCGACGGCCCTAGTAAAATGAGCTCGGACTCCCTGAGGTGCAAGCCTTCCTGAACTCTGATATGCCAAGAGGATACAACTACCTATCCACCGTGACAGGGTAACTTTAGAAATTGACTTGCCTAAATGTGTTTTGGCAAAGGAGACAAACAAATGGTCAGATTGCTTATGACCAGCAGTTCGATGAATATAAAAGCGTAATTGTCTGTGCACATCCAAGGAATGCAGTTTGTACTCTCCTTTGTTCTGGTAGTTGGGAAAGAACACGGGAAGATTAATAGATTGATTAATATTAGCTTCCGAAGATACCTTAGGCAGAAAGGACAGATTGATCCTAAGGTAAACTCTATCCTGATGGAAGGCTAAATACGGCGGTTTAACACAGACAGCCTGAAGCTCAGAGACCCTATTAGCTGAAGTAATGGCCACCAAGAAGGCAGTCTTCCAAGAGAGGTATTTAAGATCAACCGTAGCCGCCGGCTCGAAAGGGGGGCTTGTCAAGGCCTGTAGAACCAAAGATAAATCCCATGGGGGTACTACCTCCCTGACCGGAGGTCTGATAAGGAAGGTACCCTTGAGGAAAGCTTTACAAAGCTTGGAAATAATTAGAGGTCCCGATTCATGCCCTACATGATAATGCAAAATCGCTGCTAGTTGTACCTTGACTGTAGAGCAGCTAGCCCCTTGATGAAAAAGGGTAGTTAGAAAATCCAAAACCGACGTAAGAGGTGCCGTGAAAGGATCTAAGTGATGGTGCTCCGCCCAAATGGAGAAACGTTTCCACTTACTCCGATAGACCTTTCTGGTGGAAGGTTTATGTGCTGCTACTAGGATGGCTTTGACTGGTGAGGAGATTCCGGGAGTCCTTATTAGGAGTGGAACTGGAGCAACCAAGCCGTCAGCTTGAGGTTGACCAGGTTGGGGGTCGGAAGACCCAGAGGGTGGGTAATGAGATCCGGGAGGGGATCCAGAATCCAGGGTGGATGAATCAAATGAGACCACAGGTACGGGAACCACATTTGACGAAGCCAGAATGGGGCAATGAGGATCATTTTGCTCCCCAGCTGACTGGCTTTCTGTAAGAGTTTTAGCATCATGGGCAATGGAGGATAAGCGTAAAGGAGACCGGGAGGCCAAGCATGTACTAGAGAGTCTCTCGAGGACTCCCCCTGAGGGGGAATTAGAGCGAAGTAACTGTTGCATTTGGTATTTGAAGGAGAGGCAAAAAGATCGCAACAGGGTTGCCCCCATTGGGCAAATATTTGCTTCGCTACTAGAGGATTGAGACCATTCGTATGGGGTCAGAATCGAACGACTGAGCCTGTCTGCTAGGATGTTGGACCGTACCGGAATGTGCGTTGCAATGAGAAAGTGGTTGGTGGATATCGCCCATTCCCACACTCTCATGGCCTTGCGACTAAGAGGATAAGACCTGGTTCCCCCCTGTTTGTTGATGTACCAGACAACTGACATGTTGTCCGTTTGTACCGCAATCGTCCCAATCGGAAGAAGGCTGTGAAGTGCCTGCAACGTCAAAAGCACCGCCCTCATCTCGAGGACATTGATATGCAAGGAGGTCTCTGTGTCGTTCCACGTGCCTTGGACCGTTCTGCCTGAATAGTGCCCCCCCCCCAACCCAGGCGAGAGGCGTCCGTGGTCACTGTGGCGATGGGGGAAGGCATCGAGAATGGTCGTCCTGTGTGAAGGCTCGGGGACTGGAGCCACCACACGAGCGAGACTCTGCAAGCCATGCTTAGGGGAATAGGATGGGACAGGGGGTTGCGAGACCGGGACCATTGCACCTGGAGGGTCCACTGCAGGACCCTCATATTTAGACGGGCTAGGGGCAGCAGAGGAATTGCTGCCGCCATGGACCCTAGAGCCCTCAGGATCAATTCCGCCGGTGGAGCAGGAAGTTGGAGAATGGCCTGAACATGCAACCTCAGATTCTGAAGCCGATCGGGATTCAGGAAGGCAAGCATTAGTCTGGAATCCAATCTCGCCCCTATGAAATCTATTACCTGTGCAGGAGCCAGAGAGGATTTTGGCCATGTTGACAGTCAACCCAAGGCGTGGAGCAAGATTGAGGAAATAATCCCTGCCTGAACAGAGCAGATGCCTTGTTGGAGCGATGAGGAGCCAGTCATCCAGGTACGGAAAGACCTGAATTCCCTGAAGCCTCAGGTTGGCCGTTATAACCGCTAAGACTTTGGTGAACACCCTGGGGGCTGAGGTGAGACCGAAGGGGAGGGCCCTGAACTGAAAGTGACTGGCTCCCAGCCAGAAGCGGAGGAACCACCTGGAACGTCTGTCCACAAGAATGTGGTAGTACACATCCTTGAGGTCTATTGAGCACATCCAGTTGTTCTCCCGTAACAGGGGGAGAATAGATTGTAGCGTGACCATTCGGAACTTTTCTTTGGGTACTGCCAGGTTCAAGAGAGAGAGGTCGAGGATGGACCTCAAGTCCCCTGTCTTTTCTGGCACCAGAAAGAACCTGGAGTAAAACCCTGATCCAAACTTATCTGGGGGGATGGGTTGGATGGCTCTTTTTTGTAAAAGCTGCTGAATTTCTGCAGCAGCCGCCTCCCTCTGATTGGGTGGTACGTCGGGGAGGCTTCTGGTTTTGGGGGTTACAATAAAAGGAATTTGGTAGCCTCTGGATATGATACGAAGCACCCAGCGGTCTGTTGTTATAGACTCCCACATTGTTAGGTGCCTCGAAAGACGCTCCCGACTGCCTCCAGAGTGGAGCAGCCGGACAACCCCTTAGGGGTTCTGCGTGGGCCTCTCAGAGAAGGGTTCTCTAGACTCAAAATTTCTGGGACCCCCCTCTGCCTCTAGGGCGACATCCTCCCAGACCTCCTCTGCCACGAGAGGACTGGTTGTCCAGAGCAGACTGGGACTGATGCAATTTCCGGAACAACATCTTCTTCTGACCCTTTTGGTTCTTAGAAAAGGACCTCTGGGGAGCAGTGAAGCGGACTCTGATGGCAGACATCTTCCCGTCTTTCTCGCTCTGGACTAGAGTGTCGCGAACGGTTTTGCCAAACAATGCAGAACCATCCAAGGGGGCATTCGCGAATGACGCCTTAAAGGGTTCCGAGAAGTCACAATGTCGGAGCCAGGCTTGGCGCCTCATTACCAGGCCGGCTCCGCCAGCTCTAGCGGGTCCTTCCATGGCGTGAGACAAGAGCCGCATAGAGGTGTTGGAAACTGAACGTAGAGTGGACATTCAGGAGGAGTACAGCTGCTTGTCCCCTTCCGACATGGACTCTGGGGGGTGGGGCAGCGTATTCTTTTATTAGATCTCGCTGCATCCGGATGATGTGTGCCATATAGTTCAGCGCCCTCATGGAGAAGGTTGCTGAACTGAAGACCTGCTTCCCAAGGCGGTGCATCGCCCGAGACTCCTTGCTCGGTGGGTGGACAGTGGAGCTCTCCTGAGCCAACTCCCTCTTGGTGGCCGCTGCCACCAACATGGCATCCACGGGGGGACCTCTGTTCCAGTGGGTTCTTTCTGCAGGGGGACTCAGGATCTTATCTGGGCGCTTGGGGACTGGCTCTACAGTGTCCAGCTCCTTCCAAGCCCTGGTGGAAATAAGGTCCACCAAGGGGTCGGGGGGAGGGGACACCCAAGAGGTAAATGGCCCTGTTTCGAACGCCTCTAGGAATACGAACTCATCGGAGGAAGCCTTGGGGGCAGACCACCCTCCCCTAATCCTGAGCATTTCCATGATGTCTCCAAAGGAGACATCCTCGGGGGGTTACGTTGGGGAGCCTTCCCCTTCATCTAAGTCCGTATCTTCCGTAAGGGACTCTGGGGAGTCCACGTGTCTCCTCTTACACTTAGCTTTGTGAGGAACCTCCTCGGGGGGGGCTGTCCGAGGAAGTCTCACCAGCAATGTCACGTTCCAAAGGAACACCCAGAGGCGCTGAAGCAGGCTGCCCTGAAGGCCGGGTGATGGGAGCCTGAACCAGCTGAGAGCGAGTGCAGGGGGGAGCCGAAGTCAGGACCGGAGGCCCGGATGCACTCAACAGTGCCCTCTCCACCACCGCAAAAGCCGAGGGGGAGCCACTCTCAATAGGATCAGAGAGTCGACTCCCACTCGGATCCGAAGCGGGGACCGGATCCAGGGCCGAGACCCTCGGATCCGAAGGACCCGTGTGCTCCGACCGGGACGGAGCCTAAGTCACACCGAATCCCTCGAATCCGAAGCTCAGTCCACGGCTCCGACAAGCTCAAGGGACCAGTCGGAACCGAAGTAACCAGTACTAGCGGCTCTGACCTACCCCCAGATCCAAAGCGGCTCGGCTCCGAATGCTCCGAACCCTGGAAGCGGTTCGGAGAAGGAGCGATTGGAGCAAAAAATGGGGTCTTGCTCCCCCTCGGAGGGGGGGGGGAGGGGCAAGAGCACTCCCATCTGCAGCTGGGCCTGGATGAACCTCATCATCCGGTCCATGTCTGCATCTGACATGCAGAAGGTGGACCTCTAAGAGGCCACCGAGGCAGACCTAGAGTGTCGCCTCGATGACCTCGACGGGGACCGGGTCCCCTCCTCCCCGAGTCCCGGTGAGAAACAAGGAGACCGGAGGCGATCCAGAAGCTCTGGATGGAGAAGCCCGTTTGGCGGGCGGGGCCAAGGAGGAGTCCTCGGCCCGCCGCTTACAGTGCTTTTCCTTCCGTTTGGCTTTCCCGGCCTCCCTCTCCTCCGGAGCCGAAGCAGGAGGTTGAGCCCCGGCCGGAGGGAGGAAGACAGGTGTAGCTACCACCGAGGGCTGGGTAGTGGCCACAGAAGCACCGGAGGCCGGAGCCGAATCCGGGGGCAAAAGGCCCGCCAGAATCAGCTTCGACCTCAGGTCCTTAAGTGCCCTGGGGTTGAACGCTGCGCAAATCGCGCATCCCAAGGAGAGGTGTTCAACCCCAAGGCAGCTAACGCACCGGGTGTGGCCATCCACCGGTGAAAGCTTATGGCCACACTCGGTGCACTTCGAAAAGATGGCTTTAGGGGCCTCCGACATAGTTGTACAGAAACACACTCACTAGGCCCCTACACACACCACAAACACACTACGACCAGCGAGGGCAGGGAGGAAAAATAAACACAAATTAAGTTAAATAGAGAGATATATAGGATACCTAAACACTCGTTCTCACTCACACAAGAAAAGGGAAATAAAAATAGAAAGTTTCTCACAAAACTTAGCTAAATAGCAGGAGCTCGAAAATCCAGCTTGTAGCTTGAAGCGCGGCAAACTAGATCAGAGGTCAGTCACGGTTGGCAGGGGATTATGGGTAAAGGGAGGAGCTAGGAGCTCGGATCTATGCTGTGGTAGAAGTTGCCGGCTCGGATCCGAGATCGGATCCGTATCCCAAAGGTTGCTGACAAATGAAGTTCCTACTTCAGATCATATTTTTGCCCCCCTACTACTTACATATAATAAGTCTGAGAACACACTACAGTGAGGGGAAAAGGGTAGACTTCTTTATCCCCACTGTACCGTGCTTCAGTTAACTGATTTACGTGAAAGTGCACTTTCACTGAAGTGGGTCTCGGCATTCTGTTCGAAAAAGTGTGTTTTCAAACAGTAGACGACCCATATGTGTATTATATATATATATATATATATATATATATATATATATATATATATATATATATATATATATATATATATATATATATATATATATATATATATATATATATACACATACACACACACACACACACACACACACACACACATATATGGATCTACTTCAGTAGATCGAACATTTACAAGTTCGAACCACATATGGCCGAGACCATATGTTCGAACTCGCAAAAGTTTGAAGACTGAAGTAAAAAATAAAACAACAAAACACAACACTAAATGACTATAGCAGGTGGGCTACGCCCTCTGCGTCCCCATACCCCCTTACTTAAATATACCAACTCCAAGATCGCACTACATTGCGAAATGGGAAATCTTCCCTTTCCTTTCTGTCCAGAGATCTCCATTCAGTTCGATCGAACTTTTACAAGTTCGAACATATGGTCTCAGCCATATGTGGTTCAAACTTCTAAATGTTCGATCTACTAAAGTAGATTCATATATATATATATATATATATATATATAGATATATATATATATATATATATATATATATATATATATATATATATCTGTGTGTGTGTGTGAAGCAAAACAGGTAGCAAGATCACCAAGGCAAGTAACATAAAAAACTAAGAATTTTAAAACTTTTAATGAAAATAAAATAAAAAGATAAGCACTTTTGGGTCATCATGTTGTACTGGTCTCAGTAACAGGACCTCTCCTCTATGGAATATACTTCTTTGAAGTCATAGCAAATATACAGGGTCTTTATCAGGCCAAATTTGCTGATGATTGCAATCTGTGTGCAATGATTGAGTCCTCCAACGATGCAGATATCCTTGAGGAGGGTCTGAGAGCGAAGTAACTGGTGTTAGAACCATAGCCTAAAAATCACTGCAAAACTTGGAAAAATTAAAGTGTAGAATCTTCAAGACAAAGAAACATTCTTATAATTAAATTAGATCAGGCTGGGGGGGGGGTGCCCCCCCCCCCAATGTAGAAGGAAAAAGTAGTCCACAAAAACTGATATGCCAGAAAAGAGCCATAAAGATGACAGAGTGGACTACTGAGGACAAGAAAGAAATTATATATTGTTACTGTTATGCAACAAGTGAACAGAACTGAAGCCACAGCTTAATGCAGGAATAGTACAAACGAGGCTGATGCGATTTAGCGCTTTCTTTCACTTTATTAAAATGTGAACTTCTTCAGAAGGTTTCTGAAGAAGTTCACATTTTAATAAAGTGAAAGAAAGCGCTAAATCGCATCAGCCTCGTTTGTACTATTCCTGCATTAAGCTGTGGCTTCAGTTCTGTTCACTGTTTGCGGCTAGTCCGTGGTTTCTGTGTTTTTTGTTATGCAACAAGCCCAGAATTTCCAAATAGAAGATATTCAAAAAGATTAAGACAGAAATTAGAGGAAAGAAAAATACTTACAAAACAAAAACTGTCAAAAACTTCAAATGCAGATTTGTGCTCATTAATACAACAGATACAAGAAAAACATCATACAAACAAAGAAACTTCAGGGTGTCTGGGAAAAAAGCAACCAGGAAGTACAAAAAAATATAAACAAAACCCAAGAGATTTTTGAAAGGCATACAAAATAAACATGGACACGGGAGAGAGTGATGTCATATACTGCAGTATTTATAGGTTCATAGGTGTGTACTAAGCTAATGGCCCTGGAGCCTTTACAAGCCTAGCCCATAGGATTACCCTGGCATCGTGCCACCCGACCTTAGTTCCCAGTGCATAGCATGGGCAGTCTCTTGGTTATGAATATGCAAAAAAGAAAGTCAAAGTAATCAATACAAAAAAAGCAGCTCCAAAGATATTTGGAGAAATACAGGCAAAGGAATCCAGATATGGAAACTTTTATAATACGAAAAATAAGATCACAAAGGGGTAACGCTGACCAGAAGATTAGTAAAGTTGAAGTTAAACAAATAGAAGCTAAAGTTAAGGAACACCTGCAAAGTGAAGGATTTAGTGTAGAAAGCCTAACGATAGAACAATGAATCCCCAAATTAAGGAAGAACACAAAGACTGGGAGACATCTGAAGAAGAAATATGGACATGGGAAAGACAAAGAAATTTAATATGGTAAATATTTATGCAAAGGAGGAAGCAAAACCAATCGGTAATCTACAAGTGTAGTACCTCGCAGTTCTGCACAGCTTTGGGCGTGCTGTCAGTGACTGGCACACCAAATGGGTGGGGATATCGAGGAAGACTGACATGCATGCTAATTCATATGTCACATCATGTAAACTGCTAAATATTCAGCACACAACAAACTCCATCCCTGTAGAAATTATTACTTTTTCTCCCCCCTCCATGTGGGGGTGCTGCGCCCCCCATTTCTTTTCAGATTTGGAGACCTTAAGGCCTGGTGACCAGCTCAGCACTGAACAAGTGCTGTGCAAAAGTGCTGCTAGCATCTTCGGGAAACATTTTCAGCTGTTAAAATGTAACAGTATCGTTTAGAAAACAGTTTGGTTGTGTGAACTCTGCCCGACTGACTGACTGAAATGTGATGTACAACACGCATTTTAGTTTTATGTCCCTAATAAAACATTTAATTTTTTTGGTACTGAATGTCTATAATAAAACATTAGGTTGCTTTCGGCACAGATGCTGAATATTTATTACACTGATTTACGCACACTGTTGAATAATCATGCTGCTGCTGCCATCACAGGGCTGGAGGCGTGTTTGGGGCGGGCTTTGCAACTGCGCATCCTGCGAGGTACTACACTGATAGATTACCAACAAATCAATACAAAAAAGTGGCGCTGAAGATATTTATAGAGAAATACAGGCAAACGCATCTGGATATAGAAAATTTTACAATACAAAAAATAAGAAAACTAAGAGGGAAAGTAGAAAAGAGGATTAGTAATGGGGAATTTAAAGAATTAGTAACTGAAATTATGGATTACCTGCTAAGTGAAGGATTCACGGTAGGAAACCCTACCTGGCAATGTTTATAGAGCGTTACTAGGTTACAAGTCTAGCCATGTTATACCCATGTTCTCAAATTGACCTTGATTAGATGGTCATTACTCTCACAGCAAGTCTATGATTTATATAAGTAGGCTAATGTGGATCAATACACAGCAGTGAAGTTAATATGCTATGCATAATTTAAGGAAGCTGCAGCCAAGACACAAATTACTGTCCTCTACCCACAAACAAGATAGGACTAACCTCAAACCACATGTACACATGCACACTTACTCAAATTAGCAAATATTTATTTATTTATATTTATTTTATTTATTTCAGTTTGGTTACCGGGGAAGTCCACTGGGCCAGAGGTGTGCCCATTTTCAGTGGAGGCCTGGGGAGAAAAGCTCCAATAAGCAATATGGTTACAAGGTTACATAATGCAATGGTAAGTACATACATAAATGGATACAAATGTTACATAATGCAGTGGAAAATACATATATGCAATCAGGTACAGGGGATAAATTGGCGTTGAAATACATTTTTGACATAGGTAGCACAGTTTGTAGGTATTTACATTCAGGACAGTAAGTTTAGATTGACTGGACAATAAGTATATATGACTTACTTGACATTTACAATATATACAATACTTGGAGTCAAGAGAGAGAGGATGCTTGGTCTGAGTATGTTAGCTTAGGTTTAATTAGGATAATAGAAAAGAGGTAATAGTGCAGAGAAAAGCAGGAGAATGAAGAGCTCAAAGGGGATATTCTTAAGATAGTTATGTACGGTGAAAGCAGGAGCATTTACGTTTAGTGGATAGGTAAGAGAAAAGTAGGGTTTTGAAGGATTCAGAGTTAGGTGTAGTCCTGAGTGAAGGAGGGAGAGAGTTCCATTTTTTGCCAACAGTGAAAGAGAGAAGGTGTTGGCCTGCAGGGCGTTTGGGTTTGTAGACAGAGATTAAATTTTGGTGTTCAGATCTCAAATATCTGGTTGGGATGCAAGAGGGAAGGACGTTTGTTAAGGCTGGGCATTTATCTGGATAGAATATTAATTTGTGGGCAGTGGTTAGTTGGAAATAGTCTAGGAGGTTTGGGAGTTCCAGCCAGTTCAGAGATTGTAGGGTTAGGCAGTGGTGAGTAGAGGTTTTGGATTTAGTTGCGAATTTGGAGATTTTATTATAGCAAGTTTCGAGTTTAGAGGTGTTGGAAGAAGATATGTTAGTTAGTAGAGGGGCTCCATATAATAGAGAGGGTAGGAGGTAGGTATTAGCAACAGTTTGCCTTGCGGAGTTGGAGAGAAAGCGGTTATTTCTATAGAGCATGCCTAGCTTTTGATGGGTTTTCTTGATGTTTTGTTGGATGTGGATATCAAATTTATATTCAACTAATCTGTACAAATTAAGCACAAATGTTGGAAAATCCTACCTTCACATGGAAATAACTGCCCCTTCCAAACCACAGTTAAGAGTAGGAAGCTTAGAAAGTAAACAGATAAATTCCAATACTGCACATTACACCCCTTAAGGAAAAATGCAACAAAACTACACTAAACATGTACTTTGTACTTCTTCCTCAATGTACTTGTGAAATAAAATAGCCGAGGATGTGTAATTAATCACAATTCAAGGAAAATCAATCATTAGTAAAAAATGTTGTACATACCTGTAATATTCAGCAGCTGTCTAGTTCAATTATATTACATTGTGATGCTACAGCAGTGTTCTAACCATGATGGTTATCTGTCCCTAATACATTCCTCAAAAGGGTCTAAATTCATAATTCTTCCTTTCATAATAATCAACATATTTTGTTACACATATAGGACAAAAAATTAAGCAATATAAGAATATTGCACTAAACTCTCTTCCAACATTTTCCTGTGACTAAGTTCTCAAGTGAGACCAAAATCCTTTAAGGAGTTGGAATCAGGACCCACCAATAAGCTTTCTGTACAACTACTCATACACAAACTGAAATCCTTTTAGGGAGAACCACTTGATAGTAAAGAGATCTCTCAGTCATACAAAACTCTGATGCCACTGCCTCATCAAAACAAATGAACACATTTTCACCTCATTTCACACCTTTTGTGGAATTCTCTTTGCTACAGAAATGTGCTACAGAAATGTTTCAAGTAATTACTGAACTCTGACTTGTAGCCAACAATGATGAAACCAAGTTTGTAGTAAAACACTTCTTACTTAAGACTTTCTATACCATATATTACAGCATGTTGTAAAATATTGCCATTACCTGTATAGATTTTACTTAACATACAAGTACAAAATGTATTTATTATATTTATTTATTTATTTATTCCAGTTTGGTGACCGGGGAGGTCCACTGGGCTCAATAGCCCGTTTTCAGTGGAGGCCCGGGGAGAAAAGCTCCACAATACAAAGTTACATTACATAATGAATTACAAAGAAAATATTTGCATTACAGTCAATAGGTAGTATTACAACAAACAACAGGTAGAATTGCAGTCAAATAGGTATCATTCACTAAAGCAACTAAGATATTAAAGAAATTATCCAGGAGGATGAGAGGCATAGAGCATAAGGCTGGATGTAGATATTAGTTACATTTACAATCTAGGTCTATGAGAGAAATTAGAAAGGTATGAAGGTTAGCCAGGAGAGAAGGAAAAGGGGAGCTTGAAAGGTATGGGATGAAGAGTGCAGTTACATTTTCTGTGAAGAAACAGATAGGAATGAAGTTATGTTTTGAAGGTGTTTAAGTTGTCACAGGTCCTCAGTGTAGAGGGCAGGGCATTCCATTTTTTAGCTAGGGAAAAGGAGAGTAGAAGCTGACCAGCTGGCCGCTTGGGTTTGTGGACAGAAATAAGGTTTTGGTGAGTAGATCTAAGGAGTCTGAGGGGGGAAGAAAATTCGATAGTGTGGGGCAGCTGGTGGGTTGAAATAATAATTTGTGGGCTGAGGCAATTTGGAGAAAGTCAATTTGATTGGGGAGTTCAAGCCAATTTAAAGTTTGTAGGGAGCTGAGTGATTAGAGAAGGAATTTGCCTTGGTGGCGAATCTGGAGATTTTATTGTAGCATACTTCCAGTTTGGAGGTAAGGGAGGAAGATAGATTAGTAAGCAGAGGAGCACCATATAGAAGAGATGGCAGGAGATATGTGGTGGCCAAAGTATATCTAGTAGTGGGAGAGAGGAAGGGATTATTTCTGTACAGTAGGCCGTGTTTTATGTGGGTTTTCTTAATGTTAAGTTGGATGTGGGTATTGAATTTTAAGCGTTCATCGATGGTGACCCCCAGGAGTTTAGCGGAGGGAACGATGTCAATGATGGAGTTGTTAAGGCTGGTAATTTGAAATTAGTTTTTATCAGTGGGAGTGGATTTAGAGGGAGTGAATAGAAGAATCTTAGTTTTGCTAGCGTTAAGTGAGAGGTGGTTTTGGTGCATCCATTTTTCAGTGGTTGAGAAGGTAGTTTGAGTTAGAGACTGGAGTTCTGTTAGGTTGGAGGCATAGCTGATCAAAGTTGAATCATCTGCGTATTGGACAATTTTGGTATTAGGAATGGCTTTGTGGAAATTGTTAATGAAGATGTTGAATAGCAGAGGGCCAAGTATGGAACCTTAGGGTACTCCTGTGGGGGTGGGAAGGAAGGTGAAAAAGGCTTGGCCCCATTTCACGGCTTGGGACCTGTCTGAAAGATAGCTGGAGAACCAGGAAAGAGTTTTTGGGGAGATGTTGAGGTTAGATAGATGGTTTAGTAGATGGGTGTGAGAGATGGTATCGAAAGCTTTAGATAAATGTAATAGAACAGATGAAAATAAGTTACCAGAATCTCGAGCTGAATTGACAGTGTAAAAAGGAGAGAAGGGCTGTGTTTAGGTATTGTGTCCAGGGCAGAAGCCATGTTGGGTAGGAGAGAGCAGTTGGTGTTCGGTCAGGAATGGCAAGAGCTGCAGGTGTATGCATTTTTCAAGATGTTTAGAGATGGGTGGGAGGATGGCTATAGGGTGGAAGTTGGAGAAGTTGCAGTTTTTGCCACCCTTGTGGAGTGGAAGAATAAAAGCAAGTTAAAATGTAGTTCATGGTATAAACTGCAAAAAATGTGTATTTTTGTGAATACTGAGATGAAAGAATTTCAACAATATTTTGAAATGGTACTGGATGTTAGCACTAGATGCATAAGGTAAATATGAGGCTGAACAGACAATTTTCAAGCAAGCATATTTCCCTGTGTTCTACATAGATGACAGTGTGGTCACCATACTCCTATCAACCTCTTTGTACTAGAAATCTGGACAGAGCCTAAAACTGTTGGGGAACAAAGGCCCCAAATTAGAGACAGATTTTAAATATTGCTCTTAGAAACTCAGAAAAATCCCTCCAGAATCTACTTCAACCCTATCGCACCGCTAGACCACTAAGATCCAGCAACAAAAATCACTTGCAGATCACTAAAGCCAATAACTCTGCTGGTGAAGCACTATTCTTTTGCGCCATAGCCAAATTACAGAACTCCCTCCCACCCACAATTACCTCAGTACCATCATGCACCCACTTCAAAACTTTACTAAAAGCGCACCTAAAAACATGCTGGCTATGGCCTTGCAACTCCCACTCTAAGATCACCCACTCCATCCAACCACTACCTTTCTTTCCACCCCACTAACTACCTTGATTATAGCAAGCTCGGATGCTCATAAGCCTACTACTTATTATACAGCAGGAAATAGAAGTTATGTCCTTACCATAACGTTCCATGTGGAGTGTTCATCTCGCCTTTGTTCTTACACATGGGTTCGGAGCCGATCCTCGGCTCCGTGTCGGCCGCTTGCAAGCTCTGCATCGAGAAGAAGCTCGAGACAATCTAATACCCACAATCCCCCTCTGCCTTTACCTCAGATCTAGTTTGCAAGCAAACCAGTAGTCAGAGAGAGCACACTCATGCTTACATCACATATGCACAGAACTAAGAGTCTATATATATATATATATATATATATATATATATATATATATATATATATATACACACATATATATACATGTCAACTATATACACAACAACTGCAATGCAGAAGCAGAATGCCCCAGGCCAGGCACCAAAACTGAACGTTCTTCCTAAGGGCGGGAGGGTGGGAATGTAAGAACAAAGGCGAAATGAACACTCCACATGGAACATTATGGTAAGGACATAACTTCTATATGTGATAGTGTTCAATCTCGCCGTTTGTTCTTACACATGGGTAGCGTCCCTAGCTCCTTGTTCCTGAGGAACTCACGGAAGGACGTTCTTGAGCACAGTGGAACCAAAGGTTGCCCTGTCCCTAGAAACCTTGTCTACCTTATAATGAGAAATGAATGTATGTGGCTTAGACCAAGTAGCAGCCGCACAAATAGCGTCTAGTGGTAGGCGAGCTGCATGAGCCAGGGATGTAGACACTGACCTTGTGGAATGTCCTTTGGGTTTGTGCAAAAGAGTTTGATTTAAAGAATCATAGACATAGATGATACAATCCGTTAACCACTTAGAAAGAGTTCTTTTGGTAACCGCTACTCCTTTCCTGTTATCAGCAAAGGCTACAAAAGTTGATCAGTTTTTCTGTGATCTTTTGTTCTATCCAAGTAAAACCTTAGCTGTCTGTGAACATCTAATTTGTGCAACATATACTCCATTTTATTGGAGTGATTCTTGAAGAAAGTGGGTAATTCAATGGACTGATTAATATTATTAATAGAACAAACTTTAGGAAGGAAGGATGAATTAGTGCGAAGAGAAACTCTGTCAGAGTGAAAGATCAAATAAGGGTGCTTAATGAAGAGAGCTTGAAGTTCAGATACTCGCCTAGCGGATGTAATGGCTACCAAAAAGAGTCTTCCATGACAAAAATTTCAATGGGCAAGAGGAAGCTGGTTCAAAGGGGGGCAACATTAACTTAGATAACAATAAGTTTAGACTCCAAGGTGACGTAGGAGATCTAATTGGTGGTCTAATATGAAAAGCCCCTTTCAAAAAGGCTTTACAAAGTCTGTGGGCCATAACAGGAGCCCCACATTCTTCCACATGGAAATTAGAAATGGCAGCCAATTGAACTCTTAATGTGGCAGGAGAAGCACCCTGAAGGAACAAGTCTGTTAAAAACTCTAATATTTTATTCAAAGGAGCTATAACAGGATCCACTTGCTGTGTATTCGCCCAGAATACAAATCGCTTCCATTTACTAGTATATGTTTTAGTAGTGGAAGCTTTATGAGAAGCCACTAATATACTCTGAACTGCAGGCGAAAGAAGATCAGACCTGGCTAAGTTGGGAATTGAGCAGCCAAGCTGCTAGATGGAGGGACAAGAGCTGGGGTGAGGAGCCCCTGACGAGTGAGTCAATAGATCTGGCTCTGGGTCCAGGATCCAGGGTCCCCGAATGCAGTGTGTCATCAGGAAGGGGAACCAAATTTGACGAGGCCAGAATGGGGCAATGAGGATTATTGTCCTGTGTAGGTTTTTGGCTTTCTGGAGAAACTTTGATATCAGGGGGAAGGGAGGAAATGCGTACAGGAGTCCCGGGGGCCAATCGTGAATCAGTGCGTCCCTGGGGACTTCCCCTGGAGGGGGTAATAGGGCAAAGTAGCTCCTGCATTTGGCGTTCATTGGAGACGCAAACAGATCGCAGGAAGGCTGGCCCCACGTGCGAAAAATCTTTTTCGCAACTGACTGTTTTAGGAATTACTCGTGCGGTAACAGAATTGCTCTGCTCAGCCTGTCGGCTATGACGTTGGATGACCCCGGGATGTGCGTTGCTATCAGAAAGCGACCCGTGGACTCCGCCCATTGCCAGATTCTCATGGCCTCTCTGCATAGCTGATAGGACTTGGTTCCCCCTTGCTTGTTTATGTACCAGACTACCGACATGTTGTCCGTCTGAACTGCAATAGTTCCCAGAGGAAGAAGGGGAGCAAAGTGTTGCAATGCTAGAAACACTGCCCTCAACTCTAGAACATTGATGTGCAGATTGTACTCTAAATTGGTCCATTCGCCTTGGACTGTCTGTCCCTGAAAGATGCCCCCCCACCCTATCAGGGAAGCGTCCGTGGTCACCGTAACTGTCGCGTGGGTAGCACAAATGGTCTCCCCTTGGAAAGGTTGCACATTTGAAGCCACCAGTTTAGGTGTGTTTTGCATGTGTTCGTTATAAGAATCTCGTGTGTTAGAGGTAGTTGTTGGAACGACCATTGTGCAAACAGTAGCCATTGTAGGACTCTCATGTGCAGCCTTCCCAAGGGTATTGCAATAAGAGAAGCTGACATGAGTCCCAAAACCTTCAGTACCAGTTTTGCTGGGGATTTCCTGGACAAGAGAAGAAGGCGATGTGAGTCTGAAGTGAAAGTATCCTTTCTGGAGGAAGTCTTAGAATTAACTGATGTGTATTTAATTCCGCTCCTATGAATAAGATACTCTGTGATGGCTGTAGTAAGGATTTTCCGAAGTTTACGGAAATTCCTAGGTGAATACACAGTTGAAGAGTATAGTCTCTGGCCTGTACTAGTTGACGCTGGGTGGTGGCAGAGAGGAGCCAGTCGTCCAGATACGGAAACACCTGGAATCCTTGGCGTCTCAAGTGAGACGCTACCACTGCCATGCATTTGGTGAAGACCCTGGGGGCTGAGGTCAGACCAAAGGGCAGGGCGCGAAATTGAAAGTGACTGGCACCCAGCCGGAAGCGCAAATCATCTCTGGATGCCCTGGCCATTTTGATGTGGTAGTATGCATCCTTCAGATCTATTGAGCACATCCAGTCGTCCTTCTGTAAGAATGGAAGGATCGATTGAAGCGTGACCATTCGGAACTTTTCTTTCTTGACGAAGGTATTGAGGTCGCTTACGTCCAGAATGGGCCTCCAGTCCCCTGTTTTCTTTGGAACTAAAAAGAACCTTGAGTAAGTCCCGAATCCTTTCTGGTCCGCTGGGACTGGTTGGATGACTCTTTTTTTCTAGCAGCTTTGAAATTTCTATAGCTGCTGGCTCTCGCAGATGGGGCGGTACATCTGGGAGTCTTTTCTTTGGAATGGGATGGGATAGAAAAGGTATATTGTAACCTCTGGTAACCACGCTTTTTACCCACTTGTCTGTAGTTATGTTTTGCCAGGCCTGAGGGTATAAAGCTAAGCGACCGGCGACTGCCTCCAGAGCAGGACAGTCGGGCCTCCTCTCAGGAGTGCTGGAAAGGTTTACCAGGGAGTGTATCCCTGTCACCTTGATTCTGCGGACCCTCTCTGCCGCCAGGGCGGCGTCTTCCACCTCTGCCCCTCCTCTGCCTCTAGAAGGGCATCACCCTGTGTGCCTGGGAAAGATCCTTGGGGTTTTCGAAACCACATTTTTCCACCACGTTGCCCTTTGGGGTACGGTCTGGTTGGGGTGGAAAAACGGACTCCGACAGCAGACAGAGTCTTTCCCTTCTGCTCACACCGGGTAAGGGTCTCCTTTACTTTGGGGCCAAAAAGAGTGGCACCGTCAAATGGGGCGTTAGTAAAGGAAGACTTGAAGGCTTCCGCAAATGAACATAAGCGCATCCAGGATTGTCTGCGAAGAGCAATCGCTGAAGCTGCTGCCCTACTCGAACCTTCGGCTGCGTAAGAGATCAGCCTCATGGACGAGTTCACAATGGATGTAAGGGTATTAAGTTGCGCTGTCACTTTCTCTGAGACAGCAGCATCTGTACTACCCTGGAGGGTATCTCCCAACTCTTTGACTAGATCCCTCTGTAGTCGTGTAAAGTGGGTCAAATAGTTCAGGGATCGCATGGAAAAAGCCGCTGAACTAAAAATGCGCTTCCCATACCTGTCCATAGTCCTAGAATCTTTATTAGGGGGATGGACAGATGAGGAAGATTCCGACATCTCCTTTTTCGTGGCCGCCGCCACCACCATAGCGTCCACTGGAACTCCTTTTGCCAAGTAAGTCTTGTCCTGGGGTGCAGTGATATACTTATTGGGTTTCCTTGGGACTGGTTCCACTGTGTCAGGAGCCTCCCACGCCCTTCGAGCAATAAGTTCCATTAATTCATCGAAGGGCGGAGTGACCCAGGAGGAAGAAGGGCGAGCACCGAATGCCTTCAGCAAGACTGACTCATCCTCAGAAGGGGGGAGGGACTGCTAGTCACCTCTCTGTTTCAGGATCTCCAATATGTCAGAAAAAGATACATCTTCTGAAGGTGACTTAGGGGACCCTTCTGACTAATCTAAGTCAGTATCGGATGTCAAGGATTCTTGTGGAGAATCTAAGTGTCTCCTCTTACACAATCTTTTCCTAGGGACTTCTTCGTGGAGAGCATCCGAAGAAGCCTCCGAGGAAGAGGGGGCACCCTCCAGGGGTGGCTGAGACACCGGTGCTCGACGCTTGGATGTGGCCGTGGGTGCAGAGGAGGATAACGGCCCTTTATGGGGAGGAGAGGTTGCTTCTACTGATGTGGTTGTCTGGGTAGACAACACCTTCCTCATTAGATCGAAAGCCCCCGAGTCGAAGAATCTCCCGGTTCCGAAGAAATGGGAAGAATCCCCGAAACAGGCACCGAAGGCATCGACCCCAAGGACGGAGCCGAATCGATCCGCCGAGGCCCAGAAGGGGAAGAGTCGGAACCGAAACGTCGGTTCGACTCTCGGCCCCGGAACCAAGGACAGATCGTCGGCTCCGAGACTCCGGTACCGGGTCCGATGGAGTCGAGGTGAGAGGAACAGACCGAGAAAAAGACGGTTCTGGACCCGAGGGCTCCACAATCAGAAGATCAACCTCTTCCGGCTCCAAAGACTGGACAGGTCTCGGAGGAGGAATGGATGGAGACAATGGGAGGCCTTCAAGTTTCGACACCAACTGGGTGGAAACTGAAATAAGTTTGGATAGGGCCGAATGCTCCAATAACTTCTGCACCACACGATCCACATCGACATCGGAGAGCTTAGAAGAAGAACGGGTCGAAGGAACCGAAGACGGAGCCGACCTCAATAAAGTCGAGGAGGAGCTCCATCACCGGTTCCAAGACTCGAGGCTCAGGAACCGACACCAGTTGAACACTCGGCCCGGAGTCTGTGGAACCGGTGATCTAACTTTACTCGAAGAGCTCGGAGCCGATGACTTGGGCTCCGACGTCTTCGATTCCTTCGAGGATTTGGATGCCTGGTCTGAAGCATCCAGAGCCTCCTGAAAGGAAGGTTTTAATAACCCTCTGTCCATGAGTTTCCTGCGCCTATCTGTCATGACCCTCCCACTAAAAGAGTGACAAATTGAACAGTCCTCTTGTAAGTGGAGAGGGCCAAGGCAGTAGACACAGGAACTATGGTTGTCAGTAACTGACATTTTTTGGCCACACTGGCAACGTTTAAAGCCTGATTTAATTTTCTCAGACATTTTACAGGAAGAGAAAAGTCAAGTCCAGTATAAGAGACAAATCCAATAGAAAAAAGTCAAATCCGATGTATATGTCAGTCCGCTGTCAAATTTAAGAAAGGGGTGGTAGGCCCCGAAAAACTCTAACCAGTTAAATAAACTTAACGGTACCGAGAAATTCTACCTACACACACACATACACTAAGAATACCAAAAGGTACTTTTAGAACAACTTTTTCTAAAATATAACAAAAATAAAGTTATATCTTATCTCAAGATGCTCGAGCTAGCTCCCAGCGATGCGAACGCAGCAGCGGCAAACTAGATCTGAGATAAAGGCAGAGGGGGATTGTGGGTATTAGATTGTCTCGAGCTTCTTCTCGATGCAGAGCTTGCAAGCGGCCGACACGGAGCCGAGGATCGGCTCCGAACCCATGTGTAAGAACAAACGGCGAGATTGAACACTATCACATCTTCTTATTGTAACAATTGTTAATGCCTGTTATGTACTTCGCAGATAAAGAATCTAATTGCCTACTGATGTACTATGTTCATCTGTAACTATGTTTGTAATTAATTGCTATGTAAATCCAATGTAACTACTGTCTGTATATTTTAACTGTGGAGCTTTTCTCCCCAGGCCTCAGCTGAAAATGGACCTATGTCCAGTCGGACACTCCTGGTCAACAAATGTAAATAAATAAATAATAAAATAAATAAATAAAAAGTTATGAGCTTACCATAACGTTCCACGTTTGTAGTCCATCTCGCCTATATTCTTGCTGGATGGGTTCGGAGCAGATATTTGGCTCCGACTCGGCAGATACTAAAGCTCGAGAACTTTTACTGGCTCGAGACTAGCCCCTATCCCATGGTGCCTCACGGCAATTCCCCAGATCTAGTTTGCAAGAAAGCAATAAATACCTATCAGGTAAGAATATGAAAGAAGCTGTATAAATACAGCAAAGGATTAGAAAAATAATCCATTCCAGGTGGACCATAAAGAACAATTTCAGGCAGCACCAAAAAGGAGGTCCATCACATCCCCCAAAAACAGGAAGGGGGTTGGAGGGAGGGAAGCAAGAATATAAGCGAGATGGACTACAAATATGGAATGTTATGGTAAGTACATAACTTCTTTATGTCATGTAGTTCTATCTCGTCGTAATTCTTGCTGGATGGGACAGCGTCCCTAACACCTTTATCCCGGGTGCCTCAAGCAAAGAGACTCTTCAGCACAGTGGACCCAAAGGATGACCTGTCCCGGGAGGCCAAATCCAATTTGTAATGAGTGACAAATGTATGTGGTCTTGCCCAAGTTGCTGCTGCACAAATAGTATCAATTAGGAGCCTAGATCTAAAGGCACATTAAGTAGCTACAGCCGTAGTAGAGCAACCTTTAGCTTTTACAGGTAATTGTCTACCAGTTTGTTGATAAGCAAAGGATATGCAATCCGAAAGCCATTTCGAAAGAGTAATTTTAGAAACAGGCAAGCCTTTCCTTTTGTCAGAAAAGGAAACAAAATGTTGATCAGATTTCCTGAATCCTTTAGTCCTCTGTATAATAAACCTGAGTATCCTGTGGACATCTAGCTGGTGTAGTCTATACTCTGATTTATTAGAGTGGTTCGGAAAAAAAACATAGGTAGCTCAATGGTAGTATTCAGGTTGTGTTCTGAGCATACCTTAGGAAGAAAAGAAGGGTTTGTCCTGAAAGAGACTATCCTTGTGAAAGACAATGTAAGGAGGTCGAATAGTTATAGCTTGTAGTTCTGAAACTCTCCTAGCAGGTGTTATAGCTACCAAGAACAAGGTTTTCCATGATAACAATTTTAAGTCTGACGACGAGGATGGCTCAAAGGGTGCAGATATCAAAGATGACAGGACTAAGTTTAAGTTCCATGGTTCTAATGGTTGTTTTATTGGGAGCCTAAGAAGAAAAATGAGAAGTTATGTACCTATCATAACGTACATGTTGTTGTCTTCTCTCGCCTTCTTTCTTGCTTGATGGGTTCGGAGCCGATCCTCGGCTCCGACTCGGCACGTGCTAAGCTCGAGAGTCACTTTTACCAGCTCGAGGCAGCCCCATATCCCATGATGCAAGGCGGTAAGTACCCAGATCTCGTTTGATGACAATAGGCAATAACACCCAGCATAAATAACTTCCAAAAGGAAGAAAGAAGGAGAGAAAAAAGCCTGAAGGATGGTAGGAGGACCAGCACTGTATGGTCTTCAGAAGCATACTTCCCTGTAGAGAGAAAGGTCTGTCCAGGCCTAAGGGAAGGAGGGAGGGTCGCAAGAAAGAAGGCGAGAGAAGACAACTAACATGGAACGTTATGGTAGGTACATAACTTCTCAATGTTAAGTTGTCAATCTCGCCTTCATTCTTGCTTGATGGGACCGCGTCCCTAGCACCTCTATCCTGGGTGGCTCAATGGAACAGATTCTTGAGAACTGTAGAGCCAAAACTGGCCCTATCCCTGGAGGCCAAATCCAATTTGTAATGGGAAACAAATGTATGAGGAGTGGCCCAAGTGGCTGCTGCACAAATAGTGTCTAATGGAAGTCTAGCTTGAAAAGCTGTGGAAGTGGCTAAGCTTCTGGTTGAATGCGCTTTAGGTTTCGAGCACAGCTGTTTTCCCCTGAGCTGATAAATTTCAGAGATGACAGAAGAAAGCCATCTAGATAAGGTCACTTTTGAGACAGGAAGGCCTTTCTTGTTAACAGCATAAGAAACAAAGAGCTGATCGGATTTCCTGAATTGTTTTGTTCTGTCCAAATAATATCTGAGTTGGCGGTGGACATCAAGATAATGTAATTTTTGTTCCGATCTGTTTGAATAGTTTGGGAAAAATACAGGAAGATCAATAGCCTGATTCAAATTAGACTTTGAGGCGACCTTAGGCAAAAAGGTCGGATTAGTTCTCAATGATACTCTGTCTTTGTGGAAGACTAAATAGGGGGGGCGTACAGATAGAGCATGAAGTTCAGACACCCTCCTGGCCGATGTAATAGCAACCAGGAATAAAGTTTTCCATGAAAGAAATTTCAGGGAACATGAAACAGCTGGCTCGAAGGGAGGAAGAATCAAGGATGTCAGCACTAAATTTAGGTCCCATTGAGGAGGAGGACTCCTGATTGGAGGTTTCAGGAGAAAAATTCCTTTCAAGAAGGCTCTACAAAGCCTGTGGGACATAATGTTGTGATCTGCGAACCAGACATGAAAGTTCAAGATAGCAGCCAACTGAACTTTGACCGTGGAAGAAGAGGAGCCCGCGTGAAAGATTTCCGCTAAGAAATCCAAAACTGCTTGTACTGGAGCAGTAAAGGGATCAATATTTTTCGCTTTTGCCCAATAAGAAAAACGTTTCCATTTGCTAGTATAAATCCTCCTAGTAGAGGATTTTAAGGAAGCTACTATGATGTCTCTAACAGGATTAGAGATCATAGGAAGCCTGGCTAAGGAAGGAAGTGGAGCAACCATGCTGTGAGGTTGAGAGAAGGGATAGACCGGTGCAGCTGACCCGATTGGTGAATTAGAAGGTCTAGCACTGGGTCCAGATGCCACGGCTGCACCAAAAGGTGACGATGGAGGAACGGAAACCAAAATTGTCGAGGCCAATAAGGAGCAATGAGAATCATTTTGGCTCTCAAAACGGTGGCTTTCTGGATTACTTGTGGAATCAGAGGAAAGGGAGGAAAGGCATAAAGAAGTCCCTGGGGCCAATCCTGGGTCAGAGCGTCTCTGGGGGGATGGCCTGGCAGTGGGAAGAGAGAGAAGAAGTCTGGGCATTTGCTGTTTTGGGGAGTAGCAAAAAGATCGCAACATGGGCGGCCCCATTCTAGAAAAATCTCCTCCACTATAGATTGTTTGAGAGACCACTCATGAGGCATGAGAATAGCTCTGCTCAATCTGTCCGCTAAAATGTTGGTTTTCCCAGGGATATGCGTTGCTACCAGAAACCGATGAGAGGAGATCGCCCATTGCCAAAGTCTGAGCGCTTCTCGACACAAGGGGTAGGACTTGGTTCCGCCCTGTTTGTTGATATACCATACTACAGACATGTTGTCTGTGTGGACTGCAATTGTCCCCAAGGGAAGAAAGTCGTTGAGGGCTTGCAACGTTAAAAGCACTGCTCTCATCTCTAGGACATTTATGTGCAGGTGGTATTCGAATGGTTGCCACGTCCCATGAACCATCCTGCCCTGATAATGCCCCCCCCCACCCGATCAGGGAGGCATCCGTAGTGACAGTGGCTACCGGGGCTGGGGGTACAAAGGGTCTGCCTTGGTGAATCTGGGGAGAAGTAATCCACCAAGAAAGATGATTCTTGCAAATCTGTGTCACCAGTATTTGGTGACGCATCGGAAGTTGTTGGTAAGACCACTGAGTGAACAACATCCACTGAAGAAGGCGCATATAGAAGCGGTCCAGGGGAAGAAGGGTAATGGCCGCAGCCATGAGGCCCAACACCTTTAGAGCCATTCTGGCTTGTACTTTCTTGCTGGCTAGGATGATTCTCACATGACTTTGTATATCCGAGATTCTTTGGTCTGTGAGGGTAGCTGACATCCGAACAGTGTTTAAGTTTGCACCTATGAAAGTAATAGACTGGCAGGGCAATAAGGAGGATTTTCTGTAGTTGATCGAGATGCCCAATTGAGTGCAAAGATTTATTGTGTAATCCCTGGCTTGAAGAAGCTGATGCCTGGTGGTGGCTGAAAGGAGGCAGTAGTCGAGATACGGAAACACCTGGAATCCTTGACGTCTCAGGTGAGCCGTGACCACTGCCATACATTTGGTGAACACTCTGGGGGCTGTAGTGAGACCAAAGGGCAGGGCTCTGAATTGGAAATGACTGGACCCCAGCCAAAAGCGGAGAAACCTTCTGGAGCGTCTGTGAATTTTTATGTGATAGTACGCATCCTGAAGATCTATTGAGCACATCCAGTTGTCCTTCTGTAAGAAGGGCAGAATTGACTGAAGTGTGACCATTCGGAATCTTGTCTTGTTGAGTCTGCTGAGATCCAATATTGGTCTTCAGTCTCCCGTCTTTTTGGGGACCAAAAAGAACCTTGAGTAGATTCCGGGCTCTGAATGGTCTGTTGTAACTGGCTGAATGGCTCTTTTTTGTAGAAGTTTTAATACTTCTAACCCTGCAATTTCCCTTAGACCAGGTGGTACATCTGGAAGGGAATTTGAGTGAGAGAAAGGACTTTCCTCGAAAGGAATTTTGTAACCCTCGTATATGATCGACTGTACCCATCTGTCTTGAGTTAGGGAAAGCCAGGCTTCTGGGTACAGCGATAGTCTTCCTCGACTGCCTCCAAGGATGGACAGTCGGGCAACATCTCAGGGATGCTGAAAGGGCTTGTCAGAGAGAGGCTCTCTGCTTCCCTGGTTTTGTGGACCCCCTCTGCCTCTAGAGCGGCATCTGTTATTGTTACCCCCTCTGCCTCTAGGGGTAAACTGACCACGTGAATCTGGCGTGACTCCTTGGGATTTGTGGAACCACATTTTGCCACCCTTCTGTCCTTTAGGGTAAGGTCTAGAAGGGGTGGAAAAACGGACCCCTACGGCAGAAAGAGTCTTGCCGTCCTGCTCACACCTGGTCAATGTTTCCTTCACTTGAGGGCCAAACAAAGCTGACCCATCAAAGGGAGAGTTTGTGAAGGACGCCTTAAAGGGATCTGCAAAATTACACAGCCGCATCCAGGCTTGGTGTCTAAGAGCCACACCTGTACCTGCAGCCCTACTCGCTCCATCTGCTGCATATGATATCAGTCGCATGGAGGAGTTAGCAATAGAATTAAGGGTTCCTAGCTGCGAAGCAATTTTTTCTTGAGCCCCTGCAGCTGTGGGATCCTGTACTACTTCACCTAGCTCCTTAAGGATATCCCTTTGGAGTCTGGTGAAGTGACATAAGTAGTTCAGCGAGCGCATAGCAAAGGTCGCTGAAGAGAACATCCGCTTACCATACCTATCCATGGTCCTAGAGTCCTTATTAGGAGGATGGACAGGTGCGGAAGGATCTGCAAGTTCCTTTTAGTGGCAGCCGCCACCACCATGGCATCAGCAGGGACACCTTCGTGAGGAATTGCTTGTCCGAAGGGGCAGTAATAAATTTAGACGGCCTCCTAGGAACTGGCTCTACAGAGTCAGGAGCAGCCCAAGC
Source organism: Protopterus annectens (assembly GCF_019279795.1). NCBI lineage: Eukaryota > Metazoa > Chordata > Ceratodontiformes > Protopteridae > Protopterus > Protopterus annectens. The sequence goes on along the minus strand of NC_056743.1, from coordinate 1,174,320,767 downwards.
CTTTCGAGCAATAACCTGCATAAGGGGGTCGAAAGGCGGAGACACCCAGGAGGTGGAGGGCCGAGATCCAAACGCCTCCAGGTATACCGACTCATCCTCAGAGGGATTATTGGAGGGCCACTTTCCCCTCTGTTTAAGGAGTTCTAGGATGTCTGAAAAGGAGACATCCTCAGAGGGGGATCTTGGGGATCCCTCCGACTCATCTAAGTCGGTATCTGAAGTGATAGACTCGGGGGAGTCTACGTGTTTCCTCTTACAGGTCCTCTTGCGCGGAGGATCCCCTGACTGATCAGGAGAATCCTCGGAAGAGGGGGTTCTTCCCAATGGGGAAACCTGAGGCGGAGGATCTCTGGGTCCGGGAGCAAGAGAGATGGCAGAGATATCGACAGGCACCGTAGAGGGAGGAGCTAAGGGAACAGACTGCTGGCTGAGTCCAGTGGCCAGCACACTCTTCATCACCTCGAAGGCTCCCCTCCCAGGGAGGTCCGAGAGAACCCGTTCCGAAGAAACAGGAACTCCAGGGCCCACTGAAAGGGAAGGCTCCGAGGCAGATGTCGGAGCCGAGCTCACCAAGGCCGAGGCTCCAAGGGGAAGAGTGGGGTCGGACAAGGGTCCGATGCCACTCACCCCCTCGGAGGAGACCAGGGAAGCCCGACCACCGAATCCCTCTAAAGAAGGTCTCGAAGAGGAGATAAGAGTACAGGCTGAGGGAGCAGAAGGGGGGGGGGGGTATCTGTCCCTCAGCCATAGCAGAAACTATTCCCGAAGACTCCAGCTCCAAACTCTGAGGTAGAGTCGAAGGAGGAACTGCAAGGGGGTGTGGACTAATAGTCGTCTGTTGAGACGGACTATGTAGCATCTGGGCCAGTGCCTGTGATTTTAATAATCTACTAACCACCCTCTCTAAATCATGGTCAGAAAGCCTGGATGACCTAGATGATCGGCTCCGATGGCTCCGTTCCGAGAGGAGAGGAGAGGCCGGAGCCGAGAGTATCGGTTCCAAGGAAGGGGACCTGGACCTCTTCCTCGAAGGAACCATCGGAGCCGACGATACCATGGATGCTGTCGGAGCCGACAACTTTTCGGCACCGACAGAAGGTCTTGATGCATCGGCTCCGGCCAGAGCCGATACAGACATAAAGGTAAGGGTGTCAGAGCCGGTCGGCGCCGACACCGAAGCCTGAGCCACATGGTGGTCGGAACCAATTGGAGCAGACACCGATGTGACCGAACCAGTATCGGAACTAATAGCCATCGGTGCCGAGGGTTTGTGCAAACCAGGATCGGCTCCAGCCGGAGCCGATCTCGACTCTGAAAGAGTCGGAACCGAGGCCGCAGGCTTAGACACAGAAGCCTGGGCCTTGGAAGACTTGGAAGTCTTACTCGGAGCCGACTTAGCCGGAGAGCCCTCTGGTTTAAGTAGGCCCCTCAAAATCAATTTGTTTCTCCTCTCCTGCAGGACTCTCTGGCTAAAGGAATGACAAATCGCACAGGAGTCCTGCAGGTGGAGAGGTCCCAGGCAGTATAAGCAAGAAGTGTGACCGTCTGTCAGAGACATCTTCTGACAGCACGAGTCACACTTCTTAAAGCCTGAGACCCTTTCCTTGGACATGGTTGCAAAAACACACACACAACACAGTCCCAAGAAACAGTTATCCCAAAATAATCAGATAACTAACCTCTCACAAAAACACACACACCCTAACAAGGGGTGGGAGGAGAAGGCCTGACTAAAAATATAAAGGAGCGAGGGATTTTCTAGTCAGAAAGGGACTTAATCTAACTAAAAACATTAAAAATAAAGTTTTAAGATGAAAAAGGGGCAAAAACAGTAATATCTAAATCACTTACCAGGAGCTGGCAAAAGGAGGACCTCATCAGCGAAGCGGCAAACGAGATCTGGGTACTTACCGCCTTGCATCATGGGATATGGGGCTGCCTCGAGCTGGTAAAAGTGACTCTCGAGCTTAGCAAGTGCCGAGTCGGAGCCGAGGATCGGCTCCGAACCCATCAAGCAAGAATGAAGGCGAGATTGACAACTTAACATCTCCTTTTAAGAAAGTTTTACACAGGGAGTGCTGCATTATTGAATTTCCCATGAAACCAAAATGGAAATTGAAAATGGCAGCTAATTGAACTCTAACTGTAGCAGCTGCCACTCCTTCATGAAAAATTGTTGTTAGGAAGGATAAAATTTATTTTATTTATATATTTTATTTTACATTTGTTAACCGGGGGTGTCTGACTGAGCCAAAAAGGCCCTTTTTCAGCAGAGGCACGGGGAGAAAAGCTCCACATAGAAAAATTACAGATACATTTGGACATGATCAGTATACACACAAATTACAAGAGACATGTTTTTACAGTGGTATGCAGCACATCAACAGTTACAGTGGAGAGAACAAACAAAAAAATATTTAAACATAAAGGCACTTAACAGATTTGTGGTGTACAGCTGCAATTTGGAACATAGGTAGAATACATAGTACACAGGTACAGTACATACGTTGTAGATTAAGCCAGTGTTTGTGAGAATAGTTTTCAATCTTAATCCAGTACTCTAGGTTTAGTATGTGTACCTTATCCGCTTTCACTAGCCTGGGGAGCAATCATGGCACTGCCAACTTTGCTTGAGATGTTGCCTGATGAGGTCTTTAAAGGAGGCTTTGGATGATGTGTTTTGAATGCTAGTGGGGACAGAGTTCCATTTTTTAGCCACTGCACTACTATATAGTGCATCTCCAAAGCTACTCTAGCTGTTGGTGACTTCTAGTAGTAGCTTGCTTGATGATCTAAGAGGCCTTTTGGCTGAGTGATGTTGTACTAGGTTTTTGAGGGCAGGACAGTTATTGGGGAGGTAATAGATAGAATGACAGAGGCAGAATTGATTGTAGGTGAGGAGGTTGGCAGTTCAAGCCAGTGGAGCTGTCTCAAAGCAGTACAGTGATGAGATCTAGATGAGCAATTTTGCAGCAAAGCGGGCAATTCTGTTATAGCAGGCTTCCATTTTGCTTAGTTCAGTTTTGTTGAGATTAGTCTGAATGGGAGATGCACATAGTAGGGTGGATAGAAGTTGGGAGCGAGCAATGGCTGATCTTGTATTGTTGGTAAGAAATGGTTTGATATGGTAGAGTGATCCCAGTTTGGCATGCACTTTTTTAATAGTTAAGTTGAGATGACTATCACATTTTTAGGTGGGAGTCTATGGTTATTCCCAATAGCTTAGCCTGTGCCACTGGAGTGATTGGAGTAGCATTTGTGAAGTAGATAGTGAATTGACTGTTATCAGTGTTTTTGTTAGAACTGGTTATAATCATAAGCTGAGTTTTCTTTGGATTGAGGATAAGTTGGGCTTTGGTTAGGTAGTTTTCAACATCAGAGAATGCTAGAGGAGTTGTTTGCAGGAGGGTGGGAATGTTTTGTGCAGCACAGATTAAGGTAGTGTCATCTGCATACTGAATGATTAGATGCATTACTGTGTGGAGGTAGGGAGGTCATTTGTGAAGATTGTAAATAGTAGTGGTCCTAAGACAGAACCCTGTGGGACTCCTATAGTTATGGGCAGCTGAGGAGAGAGAATTTTCCCATTTCACAGCTTGGTACCTGTCAGTTAAGTAGCTTTGGAACCAGGTAAGAGTGGAATTTGACAGGTGATACTGGTTTAGTTTGTTTAGCAAGATTTGGTGCGAGACTGTGTCAAATGCTTTGGACATATCCAAAAAAAAAAAAGAGTTGACACCTGCAGGCCTTCATTTTTGAGACGGTTTACTGCATCTGTGAAGCAGAGGAGGGCTGTAGTGGTACTATGGGCAGGCCTGAAACCATGCTGAGTAGGTGACAGGATGTTGCTGTCAAGGAGATATTTTAGCATCTGGGTATGGATGCATTTTTCTAGGATTTTGGCCGGGGGGGAGAGTAAAGCAATGGGTCTGTAGTTATTAAGTTCAGTGGTGGCCCCACCTTTATGTATGGGTGTAACATAGGATATTTTCCAGAGTATGGTTGGTATTGCGTTAGGCCCGGCAAGCCAGCACGTAAAAATCTACTGCCAATCATTAGCGGATCGGAGTTCCGCTGTGGTGACCCCTAACCGGGAAAGCCGAAAGACAGTTTATGGGCACACAGTTTTCAATAATTGATCTGTTTTTGAGAGTGGAGATTGGGATAGCAATAGCATCTGCTGTGAGTTTCAAGAAATAGCTGGGGAGTAGGTCAGCTGCTGTTGATGAGGTTTTTAGTTTGGAGAGCATGCTTTTGAATGAAGTGGTGGAAACTGTTTTGAGGGTAAAGCTTGTATTAGTGTTATTTGTGTTGGGGGGGCTAGTGAGGAAGGAACTGTCTTGTGATACAAAGGATAGAATTGAGTTCACAAAATGGGAGTTGAATTGTGTTTCGATGGGAACTTTAGTGTCAGGGGTGGTTGGTTTGGGGGTAGCCTTTTGGGTGGGTTTTAGTAGCTGGTTTACATTTCTCCAAAATATTAGGGGGTTGTGTTGGTATTTAGTTTGTAATGTCGTGTAGTAGGATTTTTTTGTCCAGCCTAATGCATTTTTTTGCATGGTTGCACAGTTCTTGGTACTTAGTTAGGCTTTGTTTTTCTTTGTTTTTTTGATAGTAAAGCCAGGCAGCGGTCTCTGGACTTGAGGATTTGTTTGGTTTCTTTACTGAACCAGGGGTTTGTACAGGTTCTAACCTTGATTTTGCGCAATGGAGCGACAGTGTCTAGGTGTTGTAGAAATGTTTTGTTGAAATATGCTACAGCCTGGTCAAGTGGGAGGGTTTTTAAGGGGGGTCCAGTCATAGTTACAGAGTAAAGTATTGAGGACCTCAGGAGAGAATTTTTTTGTGTTTCTAGTGGATATATAGTTAGTGTTTTTTGCATATGCTTGTTCTACTACGTATAAAGTATACTACGTTATGGTCACTTAAGGTGTCTGGGAGACAGCCTGAGTGGGGGTACAATGTGGGGTTGTTAGTTAGGACCCAGTCAAGGATGGATTCCTTTTTATATTTTTTTATCACATCTAGTTGGAATTTGGACTAGCTGCTGGTAGCCATGCAGATTTATTACATTACTTGGTGGTTTTGATATGTGGGTGAACCAATCTAGGTTGAAATCTCCCAGAATAAGGGTTTCTTGCGAGTATGTGGAAGAACATCAGGATAATAAGTCTTCAAGGCTAGCAGGTGTATTACCAGGTGGAATATAGATCACAATTGTGGTGATGACCTTTTTAGGGTGAAGCTGAAGATGTGAGATAAGTATGTCCCAATTATTGGGGGAGGGGCAAGAGTTTGGTAATTGAAGTACAGTTAAGTTGGACTTGTACACTAAGGCAGTTCCACCCCCTTTACGAAGTGGTCTGTTGTGTCTAATGATATTGTAGCCAGTAACGAGAACTTCTGAGTTAGCTATGCTTTTATTTAGCCAGGTTTCTGTTAAAGCAACTATGTCTGGGGAGTAGTGTGCTATTGTGGCCTGAAGTTCAGGTATTTTATTTTTACTTCTAATATTAATATTTAGCATTAAAAGGTGGTTGGTTTTGCTGCTGTTGTTGATTTGCCTTGGGATGAAGATAGTGGGGGTGTTATGTTCTGACATTTGTGTTGGAGCAGTTTGTGTTGGACAGGATGGATTTGAGTCTGGGTTGGGGTGGATAGCCCCACTTATGATGAGCCTGGTGTTAAAATGGTGATATAGATGTTGGAGTTTGGTGAGGAGTGTGAGAAAGTATTGAGTTTTTTTTGGAGTAGGAATGAGAGCATATGTGTTTACTTCTGAATTGGTCCATTATGTAGTTCTTGAACAATTGTGGACAGATATTATAATGTGTGGTGTCTGTATATGAGAGTGCATAATGTAGTGTTGTGCTACTAAGTTTAGGGATATTGCTAGAGTGATAACTTGTGGTGTTATAAAGAATTATGAGAAGACAGACTAGACTTAGTTGTGTGATAGTAATGGTTATAAAGTTTAAGATGGTTACTAGGTGGGGGTCTAAATAGGAATTATAGGGTTGCACTATATGTGGATGGGTAAGTAATGTGGGTGATATAAAAACTGCCTAATGGGAATAAGAGTGATTGGGAGTATTTTTTGTGGAGCAAGTTGGTGTGGTATAATGTGATCTGACTTGAGGAGCTGTGATTGGTGGAGGTGATGTGAGGGTGAGCTGTGGGTGTGGCTGTGATTACTATAGATGAAGAGGAAGTGGGGGTGGAAGGGAAGAAGGGGAGGGCAGAGGAGCGGAGAGAGCCCGAGCGTTAGCGAGGGTGAACGGAGCGGGGCAGAGCACACCAAGACAAGAGTAAAACGTAAGTATTACTTTACAAATCTGAGCACTTTAAACAAATTCCTGAGGTCTAATGGCTTACAAGCAAGCAGAATGCAATTGCTGAAGAGCACTTGTGTCCTGGTGGGAGACTAGAAATTTAAAGATGGCTCCATGCTCAGCAGGATTTTAATATAGACTTAGTATTGGGGGAGGGTGATAGCACAAGGGGTGTAAACCAGGTGGAATGCAAAGAAACCAGAGAGGCAATCAGTGGAAAACTATCAGTGAAGGCCTCAGAGAGGATAAGTAAGAATTCAAACTACCTGCAAAGTGAAGGAGAGAAGAGACAGCAAACTTAATTAAGGTTGGGAGTGTGTCTTTACTTTGACTTGTTGATTAGTAACCAGTCTGTGCAAAGATTAAAGTAGGGAGATACATTAGCAATGAAGGGGAATGTATATAGATGCAAATAAACAGGTGGGCCTCCAAGTGATACAAACTAAGGCAGAAAGCACTGAGAGGGCTGCTTGATGGTTAGTTTAGTCACAGGGATCTGAATTAAATGTATACTGTCTATTGGACAGTTAGGTTCACTGCACTAGCTGGGGGGGGGGGGCACAAGGCTACAACAATCAGTTTTATTAGCACGCTGAGAACTACTAAAAATACTGCTAATGTAATAGCCTCACTCATAAAAAATACAAGTAGAATGCCATGGTGGACTGACCCTGCTCAAGGCTCAAAATGTATATCCTTATTCAGTTTTGCAGTACTGATTCCTTCTTATACTGTATGGGTGGAGTGGTAGCCGTAGACTGCAGATTTGCTTGAGTGTGCTCAGCAAGCAGAATGCAATTGCTGAACAGCACTTGTGTCCTGGTGGGAGACTAGAAATTTAAAGATGTGGATTCTGAAGGAGCAGTATATGGATCTAAGCCCCGATTTGTAGCCTGAAGGGAAAACCTTTTTCATTTGCTAGAATATAGTTTCTGAGTGGAAGGTTTATGAGATGAAATTAGGATGTGTTTGACCGCTGGGGATAAGGGAATACACCTGGCTATTCCTGGAACTGGATCAGCCATGCTGTCAATTTGAGGGTGTGGCTGGAGGGATGGAACTGTCTCGATTGATGAATCAGGAGTTCTGGAGATGGGTCCACAATCTATGGTTCCTCCAAGAGGTAGGGCCACAAGAAAGGAAACCAAACTTGTCGAGGCCAGTAAGGAGCAATGAGGATCAAGGAACTCCTCATCTGTCTTGCTTTCTGTATTACTTTGGGAATGAGTGGAAAAGTAGGAAAGGCATAAAGAAGTCCCGGCGGCCAATCGTGAAATAGAGCATCCCTGGGTGACATCCCCACATAGGGAATGAGGGCAAAGTAGCTGCTGCATTTGGTGTTCAGGTGAGTGGCAAAAAGATCGCAGCAAGGCTGGCCCCATTTGTGAAAGATCTCTTTCGCAACCATTGGATTGCTCGGTTGAGTTTGTCCGCTATTACGTTGGATTTCCCCAGGATATGCGTTGCTATCAGGAAGCGTTGAGTATCCATCGCCCATCTCCAAAATCTTAAGGCCTCTCTGCAAAGCGGGTAAGACTTGGTTCCCCCCTGCTTGTTTATGTACCACACACGACAGACATGTTTGTCTGACTGAATCGCAATCGTCCCGGTGGGAAGGGAGCTGTGAAGTGCCTGCAACGCATATAGCACCGCTCTCATCTCCAGAACATTGATGTGTAAGTGGTTCTCGTGGTTCTGCCAAGTACCTTGGACTGTCATTCCCAGTTAATGCCCCCCCCCCCATCCTATCTGGGAAGAGTCCGTGGTTAAAACTGCTTTCTCTTGGGGAGGAACAAGTGGACGATCTAGTACAAGTTGTTTCATGTGTAAACACCATGTCAGATCTCTTTTGCATGCGTTTGTTATTAATATCTGGTGAGACAATGGAAGGTCCAGCATCGGCCATTGTGCAAATAGCATCTATTGGACAATCCTCATATGTAGGCGAGCAAGAGGAACTAATAAGATGGCAGAAGCCATAGTCCCTAGAACTTGAAGGACTATTCTGGCCTGGACTCTGTTAAGGATCTGACCTGACTGTGTAGAGAATCCACTCTTTCCTGTGTTAGCTTTACTGACATGGTGGTTGTGTCTATTTCTGAGCCTAGATATACAATATGCTGCGAGGGAGATAAGACTGACTTTTGCAAGTTGACAGTGATGCCTAGGCTGGTGCACAAGGATAGAGTACCCTTCCTGGTCCTTATGAGTTGATGCTTGGTGGCAGCAGTGAGGAGCCAGTCGTCTAGGTATGGAAACACCTGGAATCCTTGACGTCTCAGTTGAGCCGTTACCACTGCCATGCATTTGGTAAACACTCTGGGGGCTATAGTGAGGCCAAAGGGCAGTGTTCTGAATTGAAAATGACTGGCTCCCAGACGGAAGCGTAAGTGTCTCCTAATGCGCCTGTCCATTTTGATGTGGTAGTGCGCATCCTGGAGATCGATTGAGCACATCCAGTTGTCTTTCCCAATAAAAGGAAATATCGACTGCAGAGTGACCATTCGGAACTTTGATTTTCTTATATGCTTGTTGGGCCTGCTGAGATCTAGACGATCTCCAGTCTCCTGTCTTTTTTGGAACTAAAAAGAATTGAGAGTAAGTTCCGGATCCTACTTGCTCTGCGGGGACTTCTTGGATGACTCTTTTTTGCAGCAATGAGATGACCTCTGATGTTGCACGGTCAAGTTGGATGGGTAGTACGTCTGGAAAAGACCGGTTTGTTGGGGGTTTGGAAATAAAGGGAATCAGATAACCTCTGGATATTATTGTGTGTACCCAATGATCTTGACTGAAAGTTAGCCAGGTGCTTGGGTACAGCGATATACAACCCCCGACTGCCTCCAGAGATGGACAGTCGGGCAACCTCTCAGGGTTGATGGAAGAGATGATCAGAGAAAGCTTCTCTGTCTCACTGATGTTGTGGACCTCCTCTGCCGCGAGGGCGGCGTCTTCTATTATATTCTCACTCTTTGCCCCTGGGGGAGGGCTGACCTTGTGCCTGAGGAAAATCTTTTTGGAATTTGCGGAACCACATTTTCCCTCCTGTATTACCCTTGGGATATGGTCTGGACGGGAGAGAGAAACGGACTCCAACAGCAGATAAGGTTTTTCCTTCCTGCTCGCACCTAGTAAAGTTAGCTACTGAAGTAAGGGTGAAGAGCTGCACAGAAACCTTATCCATGGAACCCGGAGCTACTGAACCCTGGAGGGTATCTCCTAACTCTCTCAAGAAATCCCTCTGAAGACGAGTAAAATGAGTCAGGTAATTCAGCGATTTTAATGTAAATGCCGCTGAAGAAAAAGTACGCTTCCTGTACCTATCCATCGTCCTGCACACCTTGTTAGGAGGATGGATGTTAGAAGACATCTCAGAAAATTCCTTCTTGGTGGCCACTGCTACCACCATAGCATTAACTGGAACTCCCTTACTAAGGAAAAACTCGTCCTCAGGTGCTGTCATAAATTTGTTTGGCCTCCTCAGGACGGCTTCCACTGAATCTGGAGAGGTCCATGCTTTCCACGATATGACCCCCAAAGGTTGGTCATAAGGCGGCATCACCCAGGAGGTGGAAGGTCGGAAGCCAAAGGCCTCAAGATACACTGATTCATCCTCAGTAGTGTTAGAGGTCTTCCAATCACCCCTATAAGGATTTCTAGGATGTCAGAAAAAGAGACATCCTCAGAGGGGGATCTAAGGGACCCTTCTGATTCCTCTAAATCAGTGTCTGACTTGACAGACTCAGGGGAGTCTACATGCTTCCTCTTACACAGCTTCTTCCGAGTGAGCTCTCTAGTGGGATAATCTGGGGAGGTCTTGGAAGAGGGAGCACCTCCAGGGGGCTACTTAGGCCTCTGCTTCCCTACGCTGCGGGGGTGGCAGGGGAGAAGTTGCTGCCTGCTGCTGGTGGGACGCAGGTTCCAAAGGAATGGCTTTGGCAGAGGATAAAGCCTTCTCTATAGCTTCGAAAGCCTCCCCCCCGCTCCAAAGAAGACCACCGCTCCGAGGGGGCAGATGTTTGACTCTCAGCAAAAGGGAACGGCTCCAAAGCAGAAGTGGGAGCCGAGCTGAGTCAAGCCGAGGTTCCGAAAGGGAGGGTTGGTTATGACGAGAACCCAGGGGTGACTGTCCCCCTCGGAGTTGACACGAGAGCGTTGGCTCCCAGAACCCTCAACTCCAGAGTGAGCCATCAAGGATAGAGTAATTGCCTCCAAGGAAACAGGTTGAATCCCCGGAACCGAAGGGTTGAAGAAAGAGGAACCTGACGTAATAGGCTCCGAGAGCGAAGCAGTCAGAGGAGGAACAGTGATCAGTAAGGGGGACAGCTCCGAGACCTTTGGGTCTGGAGGGGTCAATTTTCTAGCCAGCGCTGGATCCGAAAGCAACCTCTTCACCACTCTCTCGATGTCCTCATCTGATAGGGTCCTGGAGGATCTGGTGGAGACCGATGGAGACCTCCTATTCTCCAAAATAGGAGATCTCAAAGTAGGAGATACAGTATCAATGTTGGGCAAAATCTTCGGTACCAAAGACAGTCTCAGAACCGATGAAATGGACTCCACCGAAGATGAAGCAGAGTTGGAACTGGAACTCCTTGGTTCCGACACTTTAGACTTTTTGGTCGGCTCCAAAGTCAGGGCTGATGATTTTCTCTTTGAAGATTTTGGAGATGCTTGACCAAGTTCCAACTGTTCCTGGAAGGAACTGGTCATGAGACCCCTGTCAATGAGTTTTCTCTTCCTTTCTTTCAACACTCTTGTACTAAAAGCGTGAGAGAAGGTGCAGGGTTCTTATAAATGGGCTTCACCAAGACAATATACACAACTGGTGTGGCTGTCTGTAAGAGACATTTTCTGCGCACACCTTTCATTTTCTGAATCCCAAAGGGTGATGATCCTTATCTTTAGACATTCTTAAACACTAAGACAAAGAAAACTAACAGTATTACAACAATAAAGGTGCAAAGAAAAGTTTTTTTTTTTTTTTTTTTAAACAGTCACACACACAGAAAGGAAAGGCCCTCTAACTTAAACGGGATGTACAGTCCTAAGGGGGGAATAGGGGTTGAAAACTTTCAAAAACAGTCGCACAAGAAAGAAGAAACTATCGATATATATATATATATATATATATATATATATATATATATATATATATATATATATATATATATATATATATATATATATATATATATATATATATCTACCTCCGGTAGAAAAGGACAAAATATAGTAAAATAAGAAGTTATGTACTCACCATAACGTTCCATCTGAGTAGGTATCTTCATTTGTCTGCAATCTTTGGGATACGGATACGATCTCAGATCAGAGCCGGCAACTTCTACCACAGCATGGATCCGAGCTCCTAGCTCCTCCCTTTACCCATAATCCCCTGCCAACCCTGACTGACCTCAGATCAAGTTTGCCCGATATAATCATTGTTACTGTGCCCCGGAAGGGGCTTATCCAAGACAGATCCTAAACAGAATCCTATAGGTCAGGGGGAAGTAGGGGGAGATGGTTGTAGACAAATGAAGATACCTACTCAGATGGAACATTATGGTGAGTACATAACTTCTTTATCTGAAGTAGGAACTTCATTTGTCAGCAACCTTTGGGACAGAGTCCCCCAGCTACCTGAATCCTGGGTGGCCTTTATGGAAGAATATTCTGGAGCACTGCAGAGCCAAAGGACGCCCTACCTCTGGAGATAACATCCAGTTTGTAATGGCTGAAAAAGGTATGAGATGAGGCTCAAGTGGCTGCGGAACAAATATCATCTAAGGGGAACCCTAGATTTAAAAGCCGCCGAAGTAGCGACGGCACTAGTAGAATGAGCTCGGACTCCCTGAGATGCAGGCCTTCCCAAACTCTGATATGCCAAGAGGATACAACTAGCTATTCACCATGACAGGGTAACTTTAGAAATTGACTTGCCTAAACTTGTTTTGGCAAAGGAGACAAACAACTGGTCAGATTGCCTATGACCAGCAGTTCGATGAATATAAAAGCGTAATTGTCTGTGCACATCCAAGGAATGCAGTTTGTACTCTCCTTTGTTCTGGTAATTGGGAAAGAACACGGGAAGATTAATAGATTGATTAATATTAGCTTCCGAAGATACCTTAGGCAGAAAGGACGGATTGATCCTGAGGTAAACTCTATCCTGATGGAAGGCTAAGTACGGCGGTTTAACACACAGAGCCTGAAGCTCAGAGACCCTTTTAGCTGAAGTAATGGCCACGAAGAAGGCCGTCTTCCAAGAGAGGTATTTAAGATCAACCGTAGCCGCCGGCTTGAAAGGGGGGCTTGTCAAGGCCTGTAGAACCAAAGATAAATCCCATGGGGGTACTACCTCCCCCACCGGGGGTCTGAGAAGGAAGGTACCCTTGAGGAAAGCTTTACAAAGCTTGGAAGTAATTAGAGGGCCCGATTCATGCCCTACATGATAATGCGAAATCGCTGCTAGTTGTACCTTGACTGTACAGCAGCTAGCCCCTTGATGAAAAAGGGTAGTTAGAAAATCCAAAACCGACGTAAGAGGCGCCGTGAAAGGATCCAAGTGATGGTGCTCCGCCCAAATGGAGAAACGTTTCCACTTACTTCGATAGACCCTTCTGGTGGAAGGTTTATGTGCTACTACTAGGATGGCTTTGACTGGTGAGGAGATTCTGGGAGTCCTTATCAGGAGTGGAACTGGAGCAACCAAGCAGTCAGCTTGAGGTTGACCAGGTTGGGGGTCAGAAGACCCAGAGGGTGAGTAATGAGATCCGGGAGGGGATCCAGAATCCAGGGTGGATGAATCAGATGAGACCACAGGTACGGGAACCACGTTTGACGGGACCAGAATGGGGCAATGAGGATCATTTTGCTCCCCAGCCGACTGGCTTTCTGTAAGAGTTTTAGCATTATGGGCAATGGAGGGTAAGCGTAAAGGAGACCGGGAGGCCAAGCATGTACTAGAGAGTCTCTCGGGGACTCCCCCTGAGGAGGGATTAGAGCGAAGTAACTGTTGCATTTGGTATTTGAAGGAGAGGCAAAAAGATCGCAACAGGGTTGCCCCCATTGGGCAAATATTTGTTTCGCTACTAGAGGAATGAGAGACCATTCGTACGGGGTCAGGATCGAACGACTGAGCCTGTCTGCTAGGATGTTGGATCGTCCCGGAATGTGCGTTGCAATGAGAAAGTGGTTGGTGGATATCGCCCATTCCCACACTCACGGCCTCGCGACAAAGAGGATAAGACCTGGTTCCCCCCTGTTTGTTGATGTACCAGACAACTGACATGTTGTCCGTTTGTACTGCAATCGTCCCAATCGGAAGATGGCTGTGAAGTGCCTGCAACGTCAAAAGCACCACCCTCATCTCTAGGACACTGATATGCAAGGAGGTCTCTGTGTCGTTCCACATGCCTTGGACTGTTCTGCCTGAATAGTGACCCCCCCCAGGCGAGAGGCGTCCGTGGTCACTGTGGCGATGGGGGAAGGCATCGAGAATGGTTGTCCCGTGTGGAGACTCAGGGCCTGGAGCCACCACATGAGCGACCTTCTGCAAGCCCTGCTTAGGGGAATAGGATGGGACAGGGGATTGCGAGACAGGGACCATTGTACCTGGAGGGTCCACTGCAGGACCCTCATATTTAGACGGGCTAGGGGCAGCAGTGGAATTGCTGCCACCATGGACCCTAGAGCCCTCAGGATCAATTCCGCTGGTGGAGCAGGAAGTCGGAGAATAGCCAGAAAATGCAACCTCAGGTTCTGAAGCCGATCGGGAGTCAGGAAGGCAAGCATTAGTCTGGAATCCAATCTCGCCCCTATGAAATCTATTACCTGTGTAGGAGCCAGAGAAGATTTGGCCATGTTGACAGTCAACCCAAGGTGTGTAGCAAGATTGAGGAAATAATCCCTGCCTGAACAGAGCAGATGCCTTGTTGGGGCGATGAGGAGCCAGTCGTCCAGGTACGGAACGACCTGAATTCCCTGAAGCCTCAGGTGGGCCGCTATAACCGCCAAGACTTTGGTGAACACCCTGGGGGCTGAGGTGAGACCAAAGGGGAGGGCCCTGAACTGAAAGTGACTGGCTCCCAGCCAGAAGCGGAGGAACCTCCTGGAACGTCTGTCCACAAGAATGTGGTAGTACGCATCCTTGAGGTCTATCGAGCACATCCAGTCGTTCTCCCGTAACAGGGGGAGAATAGATTGTAGCGTGACCATTCGGAACTTTTCTTTGGGTACTGCCAGGTTCAAGAGAGAGAGGTCGAGGACGGACCTCATGTCCCCCGTCTTTTTTGGCACCAGAAATAACCTGGAGTAAAACCCTGATCCGAACTGATCTGGGGGGACGGGTTGGATGGCTCTTTTTTGTAAAAGCTGCTGAATTTCTGTAGCAGCCGCCTCCCTCTGATTGGGTGGTACGTCGGGGAGGCTTCTGGTTTTGGGGGTTACAATGAAGGGAATTTGGTAGCCTCTGGATATGATGCGAAGCACCCAGTGATCTGTTGTTATGGACTCCCACATTGCTAGGTGCTTCGAAAGACGCCCCCCGACTGCCTCTAGAGTGGAGCAGCCGGGCAACCCCTCAGGAATTCTGTGTGGGCCTCTCAGAGAAGGGTTCTCTGGACCCAAAATTTCTGGGACCCCCTCTGCCTCTTGGGCGGCATCCTCCCTGTCCTCCTCTGCCACGAGAGGACTGGTTGTCCGGAGCAGACTGGGACTGATGCGATTTCCGGAACCACATCTTCTTCTGACCCTTTTGGTTCTTAGAAAAGGACCTCTGGGGAGCAGAGAAGCGGACTCCGACGGCAGACATCTTCCCGTCTTTCTCGCTCTGAACTAAGGTGTCACGAACGGTTTTGCCAAACAGTGCAGAACCATCAAAGGGGGCATTCGCGAATGACGCCTTAAAGGGTTCCGAGAAATCACAATGTCGGTGCCAGACTTGGCGCCTCATTACCAGGACGGTTCCGCCAGCTCTAGTGGCTCCTTCAGTGGCGTGAGACAAGAGCCGCATAGAGGTGTTGGAAACTGAACGTAGAGTGGACATTCAGGAGGAGTACAGCTGCTTGTCCCCTTCCGACATGGACTCTGGGGGGAGGCAGCGTATTCTTTTATTAGATCTCGCTGCATCCGGATGACGTGTGCCATATAGTTCAGCGCCCTCATGGAGAAGGTTGCTGAACTAAAGACCCGCTTTCCAAGGCGGTCCATCGCTCTAGACTCCTTACTCGGCGGGTGGACCGCGGAGCTCTCCTGAGCCAAATCCCTCTTAGTGGCCGCCGCCACCAACATGGCATCCACGGGGGGACCTCTGCTCCAGTGGGTTCTTTCAGCAGAGGGACTCAAGATTCTATCCGGGCGCTTGGGGACTGGCTCTACAGTGTCCGGCTCCTTCCAAGCCCTGGTGGAAATAAGGTCCACCAGGGGGTCGGGGGGAGGGGACACCCAAGAGGTAGATGGCCCTGCTTCGAACGCCTCTAGGAATACGGACTCATCGGAGGAAGCCTTGGGGGCAGACCACCCTCCCCTAATCCTGAGCATTTCCATGATGTCTCCAAAGGAGACATCCTCGGGGGGTGACCTTGGGGAGCCTTCTCCACCTAAGTCCGTATCTTCCGTAAGGGACTCGGGGGAGTCCACGTGTCTCCTCTTACACTTAGCTTTGTGAAGGACCTCCTCGGGGGGGCTGTCCGAGGAAGACTCACCAGCAATGTCACGTTCCAAAGGAACACCCAGAGGCGCTGAAGCAGGCTGCCCTGAAGTCCGGGTGATGGGAGCCTGAACCAGCTGAGAGGGAATGCAGGGGGGAGCCGAAGTCAGAACCGGAGGCCTGGATGCACTCAACAGTGCCCTCTCCATCACCGCGAAAGCCGAGGGGGAGCAACTCTCAATAGGATCCGAGAGTCGACATCCACTCGGATCCGAAACGGGGCCGGATCCGGGGCCGAGACCCTCGGATACGAAAGACCAGTGTGCTCCGACCGGGACGAAGCCGAAGTCACACCGAATCCCTCGGATCTGAAGCTCAACCCATGGCTCCGAGAGGTCGGATCCGACAAGCTCG
Organism: Protopterus annectens; assembly: GCF_019279795.1. Lineage (NCBI taxonomy): Eukaryota > Metazoa > Chordata > Ceratodontiformes > Protopteridae > Protopterus > Protopterus annectens. Next base: position 1,174,304,372 of record NC_056743.1, on the reverse strand, counting down.
AGGGACCAGTCGGAGCCGAAGTAACCAGTACTATTGGCTCCTACCCACCCCCGGATCCAACGCGGCTCGGCTCCGAATGCTCCAAACCCGGAAAGCGGGTCGATGAAGGAGCGATTGGAGCAAAAAATGGGGTTGAGCTCCCCCCCCCCCCCCGGAGGGGGGGGGGAGGCAAGAGCACTCCCATCTGCAGCTGGGCCTAGATGAGTGTCGCCACAATGACCTCGACGGGGACCGGGTCCCCTCCGCCCCAGGTCCCGGTGAGAAACAAGGGGACCGGAGCCGAGGAGGAGGTGATCCAGAAGCTCTGGATGGAGAAGCCCGTTTGGCGGGCGGGGCCGAAAAGGAGTCCTTGGCCCGCCGCTTATGGTGCTTCTCCTTCCGTTTGGCTTTCCCGGGCTCCCTCTCCTCCGGAGCCAAAGCAGGAGGTCGAGTTCCGACCGGGAGGGAGACAGGGGTGGCTACCACCGAGGGCTGGGTAGCGGCCACAGAAGTACCGGAGGCCGGAGCCGAATCCGGGGGCAAAAGGCCCGCCAGAATCAGCTTCAACCTCCGGTCCTTTAGTGCCCTGGGGTTGAATGCTGCGCAAATCGAGCATCCCGAGGAGAGATGTTCAACCCCAAGGCACCTAATGCACCGGGTGTGGCCATCCGCCGGAGAAAGCTTATGGCCACACTCGGTGCATTTTGAAAAGATGGCTTTAGGGGCCTCCGACATAGTATACAGAAAACACACTCACAAGGCCCCTACACATACCACAAACACACACTACGTACCAGCGAGGGCAGGGAGGAAAAATAAACACAAAATAAGTCAAATATAGGATACCTAAACACTCGTACACACTCACACAAGAAAAGGGAAGAAAAAATGTAAAGTTTTTCTCACAAAAGTTATCCAACTAGCAGGAGCTCGAAATCCAGCTTGTAGCTTGAAGCGCGGCAAACTAGATCTGAGGTCAGTCAGGGTTGGCAGGGTATTGTGGGTAAAGGGAGGAGCTAGGAGCTCGGATATATGCTGTGGTAGAAGTTGCCGGCTCGGATCAGAGATCGGATCCATATCCCAAAGGTTGCTGACAAATGAAGTTCCTACTTCAGATAAATAGTTTTACTTAGCCAACGAGCCAGTAAGACACTACCTCGAAGCTTTCGTGGCAAACGAGATCTGGGGAATTGCCATGAGGCACCATGGGATAGGGGCTAGCTTCGAGCCAGTAAAAGCTCTAGAGGTTTAGTATCGGCAGATTCGGAGCTGAATATCGGCTCCAAACCCATCCAGCAAGAATTATGGCGAGCTAGGACTACATAGCATTGTATATCTTTATTATGTAATTTTAGTACTGAGTGATTTACCAGAAAATCACAAGTTGGAAGAAAAACACAAAAATATACATAAAAAATCTGAACAGTCTGTGAAAATCTGAACAGTTGAGAGATACCGTGGTCACCGATCATCAGTGGTAGATTACAAATAATGAAATAGGAGTACAACCATTCCATCCTCACTGAGATGTTTTGATTCTTATCTATGAATGAATTCACTATTGGATTTGAAGCATGCACAATGATTAGGGGGTCAGTATTGGTTTGCATTCCAAAGTCACCTAAATTTAACGGTCTCTGTTAGCAACTGGATATATTTAAGTTGGCAGAAAGTGAGCACCACAAGCAAATGAACAATAAAGTATTAATATTCTATGTTCACAGGTTCATAGGAGGTTACTAGGCTAATGGCCCTAGGGCCTTTACAAGCCTACCCATGTTATAACCATGCTCCCTCACTGACATTTCTTAGATGATCGTTATTCACCTAGCAAGTCTATGATCAGCACCGACTACCCTTGTCCATGAGGGACATGGGTGCTACCCCGAGCTGAATTTATAAGTTCCCATCCAATTATCTAGTTTGTGTTTGAAAAGGGTCATTGAGGAGCTCTGCTTCACATGAGTTGGGAGTTTATTCCAGAAAACCGGCAATCTCTAGGAGATATATCTTTCTCTCTAGCATGTTCAGTTAATGTCACAGGCTAGGTTGAGATCCCTGGAGCTAGTGACTCTTGTCCCATTTGATCTGCAGATGTGCAGCATTTCCATTAAGACATGTTCACAGACTGCTCTGTAGGCTAGGCACAGGTCACCTCTCAGCAGCCTGTATGATATAGAGTACAGTAATAGGGCTTTCAGTCTCTTCATGTAGGTCATGTTTTGGAGGCCCAGAATTTTCCTGGTGAGAAACTTCTGCAGGTCTCTCCAGCTGCTGCAGGTGTCTGGTGAGGTACATGCAAAGGGAGCATTGTACTCTATTAGTGGTAGAATGACGGTCGAGTACAGAGGGGTTATAACATCCTTAGTGTTGGATGTGATGCCCATGTACAATGTAGAAGGCTTTCCTTACCACCGTGGATACATGGTGATCAAAGTTTAAATTGCTATCAACCTCTTTTCTTAAATCTCATACCATGTGTTTGAGCTTAGGGGACTGCTGTCAATATTGCAATTTGCAGGGAATTCCTCTTTGCTAAAAGAGATAATACACTATTTTTGAGTTTAGTTTTAGTCTGTGGCTTTGGCACCAATCATTTTTCTGTGTTAGCCCCTTTTGTAATATGTTAATATTGTTGGGGGACTCAGTGACTGCACCCAGTTTGCAATCATCAGTGAATTTGGTAAGCCACAGGCCATCTACTTTCACCTAGACTTCCAAAAAATAGATTCCAGACAGTTGAGGGCACAGCACAGATCCTCCTTGTGGTATGCCACTGGTAACTGGTCCAGTAAAAACCTTAGGGCACTTGTTTGCAAAAATGAGAAGTTATGTACCTACCATAACGTTCCATGTTAGTTGTCTTCTCTCGCCTTCTTTCTTGCTTGATGGGTTCGGAGCCGATCCTCGGCTCCACTGCACTGCTAAGCTCGAGAGTCACTTTTACCAGCTCGAGGCAGCCCCATATCCCATGATGCAAGGCGGTAAGTACCCAGATCTCGTTTGTCTATAGGCAATAACACCTAGCATAAAAAACTTCCCAAAGGAAGAAAGAAGGAGAGAAAAGCCTGAAGGATGGTTTTGGAGGACCAATACTGTATGGTCTTAAGAAGCATTCTTCCATGTAGAGAGAAAAGGTCTGTCCAGGCCAGGGGAAGGAGGGAGGTCAAGAAAGAAGGCGAGAAGACAACTAACATGGAACGTTATGGTAGGTACATAACTTCTCAATGTTAAGTTGACAATCTCGCCTTCATTCTTGCTTGATGGGACCGCGTCCCTAGCACCTCTATCCTGGGTGGCTCAATGGAACAGACTCATGAGAACTGTAGAGCCAAAACTGGCTCTGTCCCTGGAGGCCAAATCCAATTTGTAATGAGAAACAAAGGTATGAGGAGTGGCCCAAGTGGCTGCTGCACAAATAGTGTCTAATGGAAGTCTAGCTTGAAAAGCTGTGGAAGTGGCTAAGCTTCTGGTTGAATGCGCTTTAGGTTTCGAGCACAGCTGTTTTCCCCTGAGCTGATAAATTTCAGAGATGACAGAAGAAAGCCATCTAGATAAGGTCACTTTTGAGACAGGAAGGCCTTTTTGTTATCAGCATAAGAAACAAAGAGCTGATCGGATTTCCTGAATTGTTTTGTTCTGTCCAAATAATATCTGAGTTGGCGGTGAACATCAAGATAATGTAACTTTTGTTCCGATCTGTTTGAGTAGTTTGGGAAAAATACAGGAAGATCAATAGCCTGATTCAAATTACTCTTTGAGGCGACCTTAGGCAAAAAGGTCGGATTAGTTCTCAATGATACTCTGTCTTTGTGGAAGACTAAGTAGGGCGGGGCTAACAGAGAGAGCATGAAGTTCAGATACCCTCCTAGCCGAAGTAATAGCAACCAGGAATAAAGTTTTCCATGAAAGAAATTTCAGGGAACATGAAACAGCTGGCTCGAAAGGAGGAAGAATCAAGGATGTCAGCACTAAATTTAGGTCCCATTGAGGAGGAGGACTCCTGATTGGAGGTTTCAGGAGAAAAATTCCTTTCAAGAAGGCTCTACAAAGCCTGTGGGACATAATGTTGTAATCTGCGAACCCGACATGAAAGTTCGAGATAGCAGCCAACTGAACTTTGACTGTGGAGGAAGAGGAGCCCGCGTGAAAGATTTCCGCTAAGAAATCCAAAACTGCTTGTACTGGAGCAGTAAAGGGATATAGAAGTTATGTTCTTACCATAACGTTCCATGTTAGTTGTCTTCTTCTCGCCTTCTTCTTGCTGGATGGGTTCGGAGCCGACCTCGGCTCGACTGCCACTCTAAAAGCTCGAGAGTTGGTTCCACCGGCTCGAGGCTCCCCTTATATCCCACAATGCTAGGCGTGAGTTACCTCAGATCTCGTTTGTAAGCTAGGCCCAGCTTATAATAGTAGCAGAATAACTAGAAACAAAGACCACCTCTATAAACAAGGGTGAAGAGAAGGGTGACCTACATCCTGATCTAGGAAAATATGCACAGCAGAGCATATACCTAAAGTAAAGAGGTGGTAGAAAGAGAGGTCACAATCAAACTCCTCTAGGTCTGTCCAGGCCAGGGAAGGAGGGTGGGGCCAAGAAGAAGGCGAGAAGGCGACAACTAACATGGAGCGTTATGGTAAGAACATAACTTCTATATGTTAAGTTGTCTATCTCGCCTTCATTCTTGCTGGATGGGACCGTCCCTAGCACCTTGTCCCGGGTGGCCTAACGGAACAGACTCTTGAGAACAGTGGAACCAAAGTAAGCTCTATGCCTAGAAGCTAAATCCAACTTATAATGAGAAATGAAAGTGTGAGGAGTAGCCCAAGTAGCCGCTGCACAAATGGTGTCAATAGGCAGTCTGTCTTGGAAGGCTATAGAAGTAGCCAAAGCTCTGGTGGAATGGGCTTTAGGTTTGTTAGGCAGCTTTTGGTGTCTAATTTCATAAATAAGGAAATCAGAGATGTTAGCCATCTAGATAATGATACCTTTGAAACTGAAAGTCCCTTTCTGCCTTCTGCATAAGAGACAAACAACTGGTCAGATTTTCTGAACTGTTTGGTTCTATCCAAATAGTACCTTAATTGACGATGAACATCTAGCCAATGCAATTTTTGTTCAGACCTGTTAGAATATTCTGGAAAAAACACAGGGAGGTCAATGCTTTGATTTAGGTTAGACGCCGAAGCTATCTTAGGCAAAAAGGACGGGTTGGTTCGTAAGGATACCCTGTCTTTATGGAACAACAGATAAGGAGGTCGACAGCTGAGTGCATGAAGTTCTGAAACTCTTCTAGCTGAAGTAATAGCTACCAGAAAGAGTGTCTTCCATGATAGCAATTTTAAAGAACAGGAGGCTGCAGGTTCGAAAGGGGAAAGAATCAAAGAACTAAGAACTAAATTTAGGTCCCAAGGAGGAGGAGGATTTCTTATAGAAGGTCTGAGTAGAAAAACTCCCTTCAAAAAGGCTTTGCAAAGCTTGTGGGACATTATGGCAGACTCTGAAATGCCCACATGAAAGTTAGAAATAGCTGCCAAATGAACCTTAAGAGTAGAAGGAGATGAACCTGCATGGAAGAGTTCAGCTAGAAAATCAAGGACCATTTGGATGGAAGCAGTGAAAGGATCTATGTCCCTTCCTTGAGCCCAATAGGCGAAACGTTTCCACTTACTCAAATAAATCTTTCGAGTGGAAGATTTATGGGAAGCTATCAAAATATCTCGGACAGAGTGAGATATTTGAGGAAGCCTGGCTAAGGTTGGAATTGGAGGAACCAAGCAGTGAGGTTCAGAGAGGGAAGGGAGCGATGAAACTGACCCGACTGATGGATCAAAAGATCTGGAACTAGGTCCAGATGCCAAGGTCGCTCCAACAGAAAATGAAGGGGAACCAAACCTGTCGAGGCCAGTAAGGAGCAATGAGGATCAACGAGGCCTTCTGAGCGATAGCTTTCTGTATCACTTGAGAGATTAGTGGGAAGGGAGGAAATGCATACAGAAGTCCCCGGGGCCAAACTTGGACTAGAGCGTCTCTGCTGGGCTGGCCTGGTAAAGGGAATAGGGTGAAATAATTTCTGCACTTGCTGTTTTGGGGAGTAGCAAAAAGGTCGCAGCAAGGCTGACCCCACTTGAGAAAAATTTCTCTCACAACAGAGTCCTTCAGAGACCACTCGTGAGGCATGAGGATAGCTCTGCTCGACTTGTCCGCGATTTGATTGGACTTCCCGGGGATGTGCGTTGCTATCAGAAACCGCTGAGAAGAAATCGCCCATTGCCACAGTCTGAGTGCTTCTCGACACAGGGGGTAGGACCTGGTTCCGCCTTGTTTGTTGATATACCACACTACAGACATATTGTCCGTCTGGATTGCTATCGTTCCCAAGGGAAGAGAGTCTTGAAGGGCTTGCAAAGCTAAAAGCACTGCTCTCATCTCTAGAACATTTATGTGCAAGTGGCATTCGTCTGGTTGCCATGTGCCCTGGACAGTTCTGCCCTGATAATGCCCCCCCCCACCCGATCAGGGAGGCGTCCGTTGTCAGAGTAGCAACCGGAGGGGAAGGGACAAAGGGTCTTCCCAATAAGAGCTGAGGGGAAGACATCCACCACAGAAGATGATTTCTGCATGTTTGCGTAATCATAATGGTGTGGAACATCGGAAGTTGCTGGTATGACCATTGCTTGAAGAGCATCCATTGAAGGATTCTCATGTGGAATCTGGCTAATGGAAGCAGAGGTATGGCAGCCGCCATAATCCCCAACACTTTCAGAACTAACCTGGCTTTGATTCTGTTGCTGCTGAAGAGGAGCGAGACCAGTTTGTGTATGTCTGTTATTCTCTGATCTGTTAGTCTCGCAGACATGTTGACTGTGTCTAGATTTGCGCCTATGAAGGTAATAGTACGACAAGGCGACAAAACAGACTTTTCGCAATTTATTGAAATGCTTAATTTTTGACAAATGCGAAAGGTGTAGTCCCTGGCCAATAGAAGAAGATGCTTGGTGGGAGCTGTGAGGAGCCAGTCGTCCAAATATGGAAACACCTGGAATCCTTGACGTCTCAGGTGAGAAGCTACCACTGCCATGCATTTGGTAAACACCCGGGGGGCAGTGGTGAGACCAAAGGGCAGGGCCCTGAATTGAAAATGACTGGTTCCCAGCCCGAAGCGGAGGAATCTTCTGGAGCGTCTGTTCATTTTTATGTGATAGTACGCATCCTGAAGGTCTATAGAGCACATCCAGTTTCCTTTCCCAATAGGGAAGGATGGACTGCAGCGTGACCATCCGAAATCTTGTTTTCTTGACTGACTTGTTCAAGATACTGAGATCCAAAATTGGTCTCCAGTCCCCTGTTTTCTTTGGAACTAAAAAGAACCTGGAGTAGATTCCGGATCCTTGCTGGTCTGCTGGAACTGGCTGAATTGCTCTTTTGCAAGCAGCTTTGAAATTTCCAAAGCTGCAAGATCCCTTTGAGCGGTGGAACATCTGGAAGGGATTTTTTGATTGGTTTGGAATGCGAGCGAAGGGAATGGAACAGCCTTGAAATGATGGACTGTACCCATTTGTCTTGAGTCAGGGATAGCCAGGCTTCTGGGTACAGTGACAATCTTCCCCGACTGCCTCCGAAGGTGGGCAGTCGGGCAACACCTCAGGGATGCTGAAAGGGCTTATCAGAGAAGGCTTCTCGATTGCCCTGGTTCTGCGGACCCCTGCCCCTAGGGCGGCGTCTACCATTGTTGTTCCCCTCTGCCTCTGGCGGGAACCGACTCTGTCGTCAGGCGAAGTCCCTTGAGATTGTTTATGGCGGAACCACATTTTCCCACTTTTCTGGCCTTTGGGGTAAGGCCTAGAAGGAGTAGAAAAGCGGACTCCGGCGGCAGAAAGAGTCTTGCCATCTGTCTCGCACCTAGTCAAGGTTTCTTTCACTTGAGGACCAAAAAGAGATGATCCATCAAGCGGGAATTAGTGAATGAAGTTTTAAAGGGGTCCGCAAAGTTGCATAGCCGCATCCAGGCATGCCTGCGTAAGGCCACACCTGTCCCTGCGGCCCTGCTCGCTCCATCAGCCGCATAAGAGAGGAGGCGCATGGAGGAGTTAGCTATGGAGTTCAGGGTAGCCAGCTGAGTGTTCATCTTGTCTTGAAAACCCGCAGCCGTAGGATCCTTCAACATGTCACTCGCTTCTTTGATCAAGTCTCTTTGAAGACGAGTAAAATGGCATAGGTAGTTCAGCGAACGCATAGCAAAGGTCGCTGACGAGAACATCCGCTTCCCGTACCTGTCCATAGACCTAGATTCTTTGTTAGGGGGATGAACAGGCACTGAAGGATCAGCTAGTTCCTTCTTAGTGGCAGCAGCAACCACCATAGCATCCACAGAAACTCCCTTGGTCAGAAATTGTTTATCCGCTGGTGCCGTGATAAATTTTGAGGGTCTCCTGGGAGTGGGGTCCACTGAGTCAAGAGCCGTCCATGCCTTTTTTGCTACCACCTGCATGAGGGGGTCAAAGGGGGGAGACACCCAGGAGGTGGAAGGGCGAGAGCCAAACGCCTCAAGGTACACAGATTCATCCTCCGAAGGGTTGAGGGCTGGCCAATTTCCCCTCTGCTTGAGGATTTCTAGAATGTCTGCAAATGAGACATCTTCAGAAGGGGAACAGGGGGAATCCTCTAAATCTGTGTCAGAGGTGACGGACTCAGGTGAGTCTATGTGTTTCCTCTTACACTTTCTCTTCCGAGGGGGCTCTTCTGCCAATTCAGGAGAGGCCTCGGAAGAGGCAGATCCCACAGGGGATTCGTGAGGAGGTGGCTCTCTGCGGTGTGGGATGAGGGAGTGAGGGGACTTGACGTGAGGGACCGAAGAGGGAGGGGACGGAGCCGACTGTGGAGTTGAACCAGGTTCCAACACACTCCGCATGACCTCGAGCGCACCCCTGTCAGGCAGAGCCAGAGGTCCCGCTCGAGCTAAAACCTCCTCGGCGCCGACAGTGATGGCTCGAGGCCGATGTCGAGCCGAAATCACCTGCGCCGAAGCTCCGAGAGGAGGCGGGTCGGACAAGGGTCCGATGCCACTCACCCCTCGAGCCGACGAGGGAAGTCTGGCGCCGAGATTCTTCTAAGGAAGAAATCGAGCGCGATGGAGCCGGAGACATTTGTATCGGGTCCGACGCTACCACAGTCTCGGTTCCGAAGCGCCCCGGCTCCGAGCTCAACGGAGTCGGAGGAGGAACATAATGAGGGACAGGGTCAGGCATCGACTGATGAGTCGGGCTCTGAAGCATTTGGGCCAGTGCCTCGGACTTAAGAAGTCGACTCACTACCCTCTGAAGGTCATGGTCCGAAAGCCTCGATGACCTAGAGGAGTGAGATCTATGGCTCCGTTCAGACAGCAAGGGAGATGCTGGAGCCGAATGAACGGAGCCAAGGGACGGTGACCTGGACCTCTTTCTAGATGTCGGTTCCGAAGGTCTAGTCAGAACCGACACAGGAATTTCCAATACCTCGGCTCCGGCCGGAGCCGAGGAAACCACAGAAACTGCAGTCTGAGACTCATCGGCTCCAGCCGGAGCCGATGTAGACGGAGGTTTCGAAGTCTTAGGCCTCGGCTCAGAAGCTGGAGCCGAGGACCTAGAAGCCTTGGAGGGTTTTCCCGAAGGAACAGTAAGGGAACCCTCAGGCTTAAGTAAACCTCTTAAAATAAGTTTATTTTTTCTTTCCTGCAGGACTCTGGGGCTGAAGCCATGGCATACAGCACAAGAGTCCTGCAGGTGTAAAGGTCCCAGGCAGTAGACACAAGAAGTGTGACCGTCTGTCAGAGACATTTTCTGACAGCACGAGTCACACTTCTTGAAGCCTGAGACCTTTGAGTCTTTAGACATTATTGAAGAAAGTGTAACCACACACAGAGTCAAACACACTGATTACACCCTATACAAGTTAAACTCAAAAATTAAAACTCACTATCAAAGTTTTAAATTCCTGAGAAAAAAACACACACACACCACTAGGGGATGGAAAGGCCCGAAGGCCCGAGGGAAGAACTTATAAGTTCTTTGTGGAAAGGGGGATAATAGAAGAAAAAAAGGGACAAAATCCACTAAGCTAAGGGAAATAACTGTTAAGAATTAAACTAAAGGGGTTTAAGTAGACTAAATATTACTCTACAATAACTCACCAAGAAGCCGGTAGAAACCAAACACCTCGATCGCTGTAGCGGCAAACGAGATCTGAGGTAACTCACGCCTAGCATTGTGGGATATAAGGGGAGCCTCGAGCCGGTGGAACCAACTCTCGAGCTTTTAGAGTGTCCGAGTCGGAGCAGAGGTCGGCTCCGAACCCATCCAGCAAGAATGAAGGCGAGATAGACAACTTAACATCAATATTTTTAGCTTTTGCCCAACAAGAGAAACATTTCCATTTGCTAGTATAAATCCTCCTAGTAGAGGATTTTAAGGAAGCTACTATGATGTCTCTAACAGGATTAGATATCATAGGAAGCCTGGCTAAGGAAGGAAGTGGAGCAACCATGCTGTGAGGTTGAGAGAAGTGATAGACCGGTGCAGCTGACCAGATTGGTGAATCAGAAGGTCTGGCACTGGGTCCAGATGCCACGGCTGCACCAAAAGGTGACGATGGAGGAACGGAAAAGTACAGTTTTGTACCTACCATAAATGTAGATGTCCGAACTGGATAGCATCTGCAGTCATAACAACTGGGTTGTCCTGTCGTCAGGCAGCCCTTCGGTCGGCCGGATTCCAAAGTCTGGGTCCGGCTTCGGCTGATGTCGCACTTCACCCGACGTCATCTCTGCTGGTCTTCGGGTATAAAGGCATCAGCCGACGCCATTTTCTTCAGTGTTTCTTGCCCCAGATGCCAGTTGCCCTCTTGGAAGGCTAAATTTTGGGTAAAAATGCCAATGTTTCCCAAAGGATAGAAGGCAAACACAAAAATAAGCATGTATGTACATATATACAAACAAATACACCATAAGAGACTCCCCCCACCAGCTAGCTATTAGGAGGGTAAATACCTAGGAGTACCACAGAGGGGAAGGAGGGAGGGTAATCCTGACTGCAGATGCTATCCAGTTCGGATATCTACATTTATGGTAGGTACAAAACTGTACTATGTCCTTCATGGATGCATCTGCAGTCATAACAACTGGGTAGAATACCATAGCCAACTAGGGGAGGAGGAAGAATAGATTATGGTGTGGTTAGGATCCCTTGCAGTACAGCAGTGGCAAACCCTGCTCGGGATCTGGAATACAGAGGTAAATTATAATGCTTGGCAAATGTATGCACGGAGGTCCAAGTAGCCGCCTCAATAATGTCCTTGGTTGCCACTCCTCGTAAGAAGGCTGTGGTAGTGGCTGTTGTTCTTGTAGAATGAGATCGTATGTTCTGTGGAATTGGTTTTCCATGGAAGGAGTAACAGAATCGCATGCAATTTCCTATCCATTTGGAGATTGTCTGTTTGGAAATTGCTTTTCCTTCCCTTCCTGTTGCATAGGCTACAAAAAGCTGGTCAGTTTTTCTGTTACTTTTTGTTCTGTCCAGGTAGTAGCGTAGCTGTCTGTGTACATCCAAGGTATGCAGCATTCTTTCCCCTCTGTTTTGTGGGTTGGGGAAGAAGGTAGGTAGGTGGATTGCCTGGTTTAGGGACACTCTGGATACCACCTTAGGCATAAATGTAGGATTAGTCCTCATGGAAACTCTGTCTTGGTGGAAGATTAGGAAGGGTTGTACTGCCATTAGGGCCTGAAGTTCAGAAACCCTCCTTGCTGAGGTTATTGCCAGTAGGAAAGCAGTTTTCCATGAAAGATGCTGTAGGTCTGCTGTTGCTGCTGGTTCAAAAGGTGCAGTGTCAACTTTTCTAGCACAAAGTTCAAATCCCAAGCTGGCAGAGGTGGTTTCCTAGGAGGTTTTACATTCTTGATCCCTCTGAGGAACTGCCTGAGTAGAGGATGTGAGAAGACAGGTGGATCAAAGCTGTATTCTGCTGAAATAGCTGATGCATGCATCTTGATGGAGGAATAGGACAGGCCTGTATGTAGAAGCTCTGCCAAGTACTCCAGAATGTTAGCCATATCTATATTCGACACATCCTTCCCTCTTTCAGCACTCCAAATGACAAACCTTTTCCATTTCCCTGCATAGTTCCTTCTTGTTGAAGGTCTGCGGGCTTCAAGTATAATGTCTTTAACCCTTTGGGAGAGATCTGGAATAGTTGCTGCTATGTGATGTGCCATGCAGTCAGCTGCAACGTTTTTAGGTTTGGATGCATGATGCTGTAGTTGTTCTGAGTTAACATCAAAGGCATCAGGGGTATTGACCACATTTTGTCCCGAGACATGCTCCTCAGCAATGGGTACCAGTGTTGTCTTGGCCAGTTTGGAGCTATCAGGATTATCCTTGGACGTTCCTCCTTGATTTTTAGTAATACCTTGTGTATCAAGGGAAGAGGTGGGAATGCATATGCTGTCAGGCCTTTCCAGCTGAAGGAGAGCGAATCCACTTCGATGCAAGTGGACGGAATGTCCTTGTGCAGAATTTTTTGAGCTGGTGGTTGAGGGGAAGCGAATAGATCTATTTGTGGCATTCCCCATTTCTTTGCGATGGTCTTGAAGATGTCCGGGTGTAGCATCCATTCGTGAGCATCCGAGGTGGTTCTGCTTAACATGTCTGCTAGAGTGTTCTCCTTTCCGGTACAAACATTGCCTGTAACTGGATGTTGTAGCTGAGTGCCAGGTTCCAAAGGTCCAAAGTCATTCTGCATAGGGGGTATGAATGAGTGCCTCCCTGTTTGTTGATGTACCACATGACTGTGGTGTTGTCTGTCCTTATCATCAAATGGCCTTCTTTGAGAAATGGTCTGAATTTTTGGATTGCCAGTTTTACTGCCAGCATTTCTTTTAGGTTGATGTGCAGGTGAAGTTGGTCCTCGTCCACAATCCTTGCACGCATTTGTCCAGCATGTGAGCCCCCATCCTAGGTCTGAGGCGTCTGTTGTGATGGTTTGGCTTGCTTGATATTTGTGAAAGGGTAAGCCTGGGTTTGACTGGCATGCTTGAGCCCACCATAGGAACTCCTGTTTTAGGCATGGAATTAGTGGAATTTCTGTTTCTAGGCTGTGCCTGTGTTGGGACCAAAAATTCTTTAGGTACCACTGTAGTTTTCTCATATGCAGTCTGGCATGTGGAACCAAGATTATGCATGATGCCATGAAGCCCAAGGCCTGCAGAACTTTTCTTGCTGTTAGCTTGCTGTGGTTTGTTAGTGCCAAGAAGTAAAGAGGGAGATCTTTTTGTTTTTCTGCAGTTAGGAATGCCATTTGTTTTACTGTGTCCAATTCCGCGCCCGAGAATGTCCTTGTTTGGGATGGAATCAGCCTTGATTTTTGCAAATTGACTGTGTATCCCAGTGCTTGTAGCAAGTAAATGACCCTTTGTAAATCTGTTGTCAGCTTGCTTTTGTTGTCCCCTTGTAGCAGGCAGTCCAGGTATGGATAAATTTGGATTCCCTGTAGTCTGCAGTGGGCGATTACTGATGCCAGGCATTTTGTGAATACTCTGGGCGCAGTAGATAAGCCAAAGGGCAATGCTGAGAATTGATAGTGCTCTGATCCTGCAAGAAATCTGAGGTATCTTCTGCAAATTGGTTGAATGGGGACGTGCAGGTATGCCTCCTTGAGATCTAGAGTTACCAGCCAACACTCCTTGCCCAGCATGGGAAGAAGTTGCTGTAGGGTCAGCATCTTGAATTTTGGGACAATGATGTATGTGTTTAAGGTGGATAGATCGAGAATAGGTCTCCAGCTTTTTTCCTTTCTTGGAACTAGGAATAGTCTGGAGTAGAATCCTTTGCCTTGTTCTGTTATTGGTACTCTTTCCACAGCTCTCATCTTTGTTAATTTTATTATCTGCTGTAGAGCTTCTGTTTTTTGATTTGGAGGTAGGTTTGGCATTCCTCTTTTGACTGGTATAGTGTGGAAGTGGAACCGGTAACCTTGGTCTATGGTTTGCAAAATCCACTTGTCTTTTGTGATATAGTGCCAGTTCTTTGAAAATAAGGTTAATTTTCCGCCTAAGGGTGCTGCTATTTGTTCCCTGGTAGGCGGAGTTAGAATCAAGTCACTGTGATTGCCCTGTTGTAGTGGTAGTGGCTGTGCCTGTGGCTCTGTTATTACCTTGCCACTGTCGTCCTCTGTAGGCACCCCCTCTGGTTTGATTTCTGCCTCTGGAACGTCTATTCCTGCCCCTTTGGGATCTTGTGGAGTCAGGAAAGGACCAATTTTTGGCAGGCCAGTTCCTGCTAAACCTTGGGGGCTGAACCTGCAAGAAATCTTTAACCGTTTGTACAGATTTTGCCTTTTCTTCCATTTTCTTCATTACCTGCTGGGCAGGTGTACCAAACAAACTGGTCTTATCCATAGGAGCATCTAATAACTTAGCTTTAACATGATCCGGTAAAACTTGTTCCTTCAGCCATGCATGTCTTCTTATCACTGTGCCAGTCATGGCTGATCTAAATGAAGCCTCCAGTGCATCATAGCCACATTTTAAGGAATGGTTACTAACCTGTTGTATGTTATTTACCATTTCTAATAGATTTTTCTTATCTATAGCGTCATCAGAGGATAGCTTTTTAGTTAGCTGATCAAGCATAAACTCTTGGATTGTATCATGTGAAACTGACAGTTTAAAGCTCTAGCTGAGAGAGTAGCAGAGGTGTAAACCTTTTTACCCCATCTGTCTAAAGACCTGGCTTCCCTTTCAGAAGGAATAGGGTTTTTTGCTGTGGTTGAGGCTACTGCCTTAGGGCCCTGGGATATAGTTTCGGGGTCTGCAAGAGGGGCCTTGTATAGGTGATGATGAGTGTCTGGCACCCTGTAAAATCTATCTGGTTTGGCAAGTGCTGGAGGTAAAGAATCTGGTGCAGTGCAAACATCATTAAATGCATCGTCCACAACAGAGAGGACAGGAGGTATAGCTAAGGGCCTGTGTTGTGGTAGGTGCAGAAAAGTCCTAAGTCTTTTTCTGGAGTCTGAAAATCCTGTTCCTGCCATTGGAAATGTTCTCTCATGGCATGTAAGGTTTCCCCAAAGGAGAATTCTTCTGGTGGGGAAGCAGCTGGAATGGATTCTTCAGCATCTGAGTCCTCAAAATTGGAGAAAGGAGCCTCTGGCTGGTCTGTAATATCTGAGTCTTCCATGAGAATCATCAGAGGACACAGGCTCGAGGGGCTCTGCTCTAGGTCTCTTTTCTGGGGCTGAGAGGCCCTGTCTGGGTGAGATTGAGATCCCCTAATTAAGGATATTAAATCTTCTGCCAGAGTAAGCATTTGTGAACTAGAAGTGGGCCTGGTTGAGGGGGGTTTAACAGGCACTGACTTAGTAGATTAGGCTGCTTTAGCCCTGGCGAAGGCCTTAATAGACATGGCTGCAGGAGGCCTAGCTGCACCACGTGCTGGGGTAGAGACATCCAAAGGGATGGTGTCTGATAAGTCACTAGTAACCACTGTAGTAGGTAAAATTTCTGAGGCCGATTCAAGTAAGGTAACGGAACCTCAGTAGTAGTCATTGATTCGGCTGTACTCTGATCAGTTTTCGGTTTGGCCGAAACCGAGACACTCATGATTTGCTTAACCATGGTTTCGGCGAAACCGCGGACCCAGTGTCGGTCTTTTCTTTGCGTTTTTAATAATTTGGGTAGTCGGAGGATCCGGCGGCATAATGTACGCAAATTCAGAGCCGAAAAACTGTTCAGCAAACTCCGACCGGCGTCTAAGCGTTGTCGGTTGAAAGAAGCACAGGCCGAACAGGCTGCTACGTCGTGGTCTGGGCCTAAACAAGGCAAACAGTAAGAGTGGAAATCTTTATGAGGTATTTGTTTCCCACAAGTTAAACAGTTATTGACTTTTTCTGACATCGGCTGAGGCAAGAAAGAGTCCCCAACGGGGTACTTAGCTTTTAGAAGTCTTCGAAGGAGTATTCGGTAGTAGTAATCTCTGGATCTGACCGACCGGCACTTGCGAACAGCTTCTGCTTCGGCCGCCGCAAGAAAGACTGAAGAAAATGGCGTCGGCTGATGCCTTTATACCCGAAGACCAGCAGAGATGACGTCGGGTGAAGTGCGACATCAGCCGAAGCCGGACCCGGACTTTGGAATCTGGCCGACCGAAGGGCTGCCTGACGACAGGACAACCCAGTTGTTATGACTGCAGATGCATCCATGAAGGACATCCAAATTTGTCGAGGCCAATAGGGAGCAATGAGAATCATTTTGGCTCTCAAAACGGTGGCTTTCTGGAGTACTTGAGGAATCAGTGGAAAGGGAGGAAAGGCATAAAGAAGTCCCTGGGGCCAATCCTGGGTTAGAGCGTCTCTGGGGGGATGGCCTGGCAGTGGGAAGGTAGCAAAAAGATTGCAACACGGGCGGCCCCATTCTAGAAAAATCTCCTCCACTATAGATTGTTTGAGAGACCACTTGTGAGGCATGAGAATAGCTCTGCTCAATCTGTCCGCTAAAATGTTGGTTTTCCCAGGGATATGCGTTGCTACCAGAAACCGATGAGAGGAGATCGCCCATTGCCAAAGTCTGAGAGCTTCTCGACACAAGGGGTAGGACTTGGTTCCGCCCTGCTTGTTGATATACCATACTACAGACATGTTGTCTGTGTGGACTGCAATTGTCCCCAAGGGAAGAAAGTCGTTGAGGGCTTGCAACATTAAAAGCACTGCTCTCCACGACATTTATGTGCAGGTGGTATTCGAACAGTTGCCACGTCCCATGAACCATCCTGCCCTGATAATGACCCCCCCACCCGATCAGGGAGGCGTCCGTAGTGACAGTGGCTACCGGGGTTGGGGGTACAAAGGGTCTGCCTTGGTGAATCTGGGGAGAAGTAATCCACCATGAAAGAGGATTCCTGCAAATTTGTGTCACCAGTATTTGGGGACGCATCGGAAGTTGTTGGTAAGACCACTGAGTGAACAACATCCACTGAAGCAGGAGCATATAGAAGCGGGCCAGGGGAAGAAGGGTAATGGCCGCAACCATGAGGCCCAACACCTTTAGAACCATTCTGGCTTGTACTTTCTTGCTGGCTAGGATGATCCTCACGTGACTTTGTATATCTGAGATTCTTTGGTCTGTGAGGGTAGCTGACATCCGAACAGTGTTTAAGTTTGCGCCTATGAAAGTAATAGACTGGCAGGGCAATAAGGAGGATTTTTCGTAGTTGATCGAAATTCCCAACTGAGTGCAAAGATTTATTGTGTAATCCCTGGCTTGAAGAAGTTGATGCCTGGTGGTGGCTGAAAGGAGCCAGTCGTCGAGATACGGAAACACCTGGAATCCTTGACGTCTCAGGTGAGCCGTGACCACTGCCATACATTTGGTGAACACTCTGGGGGCTGTAGTGAGACCAAAGGGCAGGGGGCTCTGAATTGGAAATGACTGGATCCCAGCCGAAAGCGGAGAAACCTTCTGGAGCGTCTGTGAATTTTTATGTGATAGTACGCATCCTGAA
This sequence comes from Protopterus annectens, assembly GCF_019279795.1. Lineage (NCBI taxonomy): Eukaryota > Metazoa > Chordata > Ceratodontiformes > Protopteridae > Protopterus > Protopterus annectens. The sequence continues at coordinate 1,174,286,867 of NC_056743.1, read as the reverse complement.
GATCTATTGAGCACATCCAGTTGTCCTTCTCTAGGAAGGGCAGAATTGACTGAAGTGTGACCATTCGGAATCTTGTCTTTCTCACAGACTTGTTGAGTCTGCTGAGATCCAATATTGGTCTCCAGTCTCCCGTCTTTTTGGGGACCAAAAAGAACCTTGAGTAGATTCCGGGCTCTGAATGGTCTGTTGTAACTGGCTGAATGGCTCTTTTTTGTAGAAGTTTTAATACTTCTAACTCTGCAATTTCCCTTAGACCGGGTGGTACATCTGGAAGGGAATTTGAGAGAGAGAAAGGACTTTCCTCGAAAGGAATTTTGTAACCCTCGGATATGATCGACTGTACCCATCTGTCTTGAGTGAGGGAACGCCATGCTTCTGGGTACAGCGATAGTCTTCCCCCGACTGCCTCCAAGGATGGACAGTCGGGCAACATCTCAGGGATGCTGAAAGGGCTTGTCAGAGAGAGGCTCTCTGCTTCCCTGGTTTTGTGGACCCCCTCTGCCTCTAGAGCGGCGTCTGTTATTGTTACCCCCTCTGCCTCTAGGGGTAAACTGATCACGTGTATCCGGCATGACTCCTTGGGATTTGCGGAACCACATTTTGCCACCCTTCTGTCCTTTAGGGTAAGGTCTAGAAGGGGTGGAAAAACGGACTCCTACGGCAGAAAGAGTCTTGCCGTCCTGCTCACACCTGGTCAATGTATCCTTCACTTGAGGGCCAAACAAAGCTGACCCATCAAAGGGAGAGTTTGTGAAGGACGCCTTAAAGGGATCTGCAAAATTACAGAGCCGCATCCAGGCTTAGCGTCTAAGAGCCACACCTGTACCTGCGGCCCTACTCGCTCCATCTGCCGCATATGATATCAGTCGCATGGAGGAGTTAGCAATAGAATTAAGGGTTCCTAGCTGCGAAGCAATTTTTTCTTGAGCCCCTGCAGCTGTGGGATCCTGTACTACTTCACCTAGCTCCTTAAGGATGTCCCTTTGGAGTCTGGTGAAGTGACATAAGTAGTTCAGCGAGCGCATAGCAAAGGTCGCTGAAGAGAACATCCGCTTACCATACCTATCCATGGTCCTAGAGTCCTTATTAGGAGGATGGACAGGTACGGAAGGATATGCAAGTTCCTTCTTAGTGGCAGCCGCCACCACCATGGCATCAGCAGGGACACCTTTCGTAAGGTATTGCTTATCCGAAGGGGCAGTAATAAATTTAGACGGCCTCCTAGGAACTGGCTCTACAGAGTCAGGAGCAGCCCAAGCCTTTCGAGCAATAACCTGCATAAGGGGTCGAAGGCGGAGACACCCAGGAGGTGGAGGGCCGAGATCCAAACGCCTCTAGGTATACCGACTCATCCTCAGAGGGATTATTGGAGGGCCAGTTTCCCCTCTGTTTAAGGAGTTCTAGGATGTCTGAAAAGGAGACATACTCAGAGGGGGATCTTGGGGATCCCTCCGACTCATCTAAGTCGGTATCTGAAGTGACAGACTCAGGGGAGTCTATGTGTTTCCTCTTACAAGTCCTCTAGCGCGGAGGATCCCCTGACTGATCAGGAGAATCCTCGGAAGAGGGGGTTCTTCCCAGTGGGGAAACCTGAGGCGGAGGATCTCTGGGTCCGGGAGCAAGAGAGATGGCAGAGATATTAGACCGGCACCGTAGAGGGAGGAGCTAAGGGAACAGACTGCTGGCTGAGTCCAGTGGCCAGCACACTCTTCATCACCTCGAAGGCTCCCCTCCCAGGGAGGTCCGAGAGAACCCGTTCCGAAGAAACCAGAACTCCAGGGCCCACCGAAAGGGAAGGCTCCGAGGCAGATGTCGGAGCCGAGCTCACCAAGGCCGAGGCTCCAAGGGGAAGAGTGGGGTCGGACAAGGGTCCGATGCCACTCACCCCCTCGGAGGAGACCAGGGAAGCCCGACCACCGAATCCCTCTAAGGAAGGTCTCGAAGAGGAGATAAGAGTAGATGCTGAGGGAGCAGAAGGGGGGGTATCTGCCCCTCAGCCATAGCAGAAACTATTCGAAGACTCCAGCTCCAAACTCTGAGGTAGAGTCGAAGGAGGAACTGCAAGAGGGTGTGGACTAATAGTAGTCTGTTGAGACGGACTATGTAGCATCTGGGCCAGTGCCTGTGATTTTAATAATCTACTGACCACCCTCTCTAAATCATGGTCAGAAAGCCTGGATGACCTAGATGATCGGCTCCGATGGCTCCGTTTCGAGAGGAGAGGTGAGGCCGGAGCCGAGAGTATCGGTTCCAAGGAAGGGGACCTGGACCTCTTCCTCGAAGGAACCATCGGAGCTGACGAAACCATAGATGCAGTCAGAGCAGAAGACTTTTCGGCACCGACAGAAGGTCTCGATGCATCGGCTCCGGCCGGAGCCGATACAGACATAAAGGTAAGGGTGTCGGAGCCGGTCGGTGCCGACACCGAAGCCTGAGTCACATGGTGGTCGGAGCCAGTCGGAGCCGACGCCGATGTGACTGCACCAGTATCGGCACCGATAGCCATCGGTGCCGAAGGTTTAAGCAAACCAGGATCGGCTCCAGCCGGAGCCGATCTCGACTCAGAAAGAGTCGGAACCGAGGCCGCAGGCTTAGATACAGACGCCTGGGCCTTGGAAGACTTGGAAGTCTTGCTCGGAGCCGACTTAGCCGGAGAGCCCTCCGGTTTAAGACCCCTTAAAATCAATTTATTTCTCCTCTCCTGCAGGACTCTCTGGCTAAAGGAATGACAAATCGCACAGGAGTCCTGCAGGTGGAGAGGCCCCAGGCAGTATAAGCAAGAAGTGTGACCGTCTGTCAGAGACATCTTCTGACAGCACTAGTCACACTTCTTAAAGCCCGAGACCCTTTCTTTGGACATAGTTGCAGAAACACACACAACACAGTCCCAAAGAACAAGTTATCCCAAAAAAAAAAAAATATTGATAACTAACCTCTCACACACACACATACACCCTAACAAGGGGGGGGGGGGGGTGGGGGGATGGGAGGGGAGAAGGCCTGACTAAAAAAATTAAGGAGTGAGGGAACTTTCAGTCAGAAAGGGGCTTAATATATACTAAAACGTTAAATATAAAGTTTAAATTGAAAAAGGGGCTAAAATAGTATTATATTAAACACTTACCAGGAGCTGGCAAAAGGAGGACCTCATCAGCGAAGCGGCAAACGAGATCTGGGTACTTACCGCCTTGCATCATGGGATATGGGGCTGCCTCGAGCTGGTAAAAGTGACTCTCGAGCTTAGCAAGTGCCGAGTCGGAGCCGAGGATCGGCTCCGAACCTATCAAGCAAGAATGAAGGCGAGATTGACAACTTAACATCTTACGTTTTTTACTGGTTCTTGTTTTAGGATCCTTGAATTTACTGCACACAGCATTTGGATTCTTTGTGGTAACTGGACTAGTGGTAGAGAAACTTTCACAGTATGCGTTCTGTCGGTGAGCTATTTGGCTACCCATCTAGTGACATACAGGCTCCCCAGCTGAGAGAGTTTCCCAATGATACCAGAGTGCAGGATTGTATCAAAAACGTTGCCCAAGTCAAGATAGGGAGTATGCACTGTTTTGCCTTCATCTAAAGCTAATAAACATGATTCACCCTTAATGAAGCCAAATTGGATTGGGTTAAGACTTTGAAGGTCACCTGTGTCCTTGATAAGGTCCATGATGATTCTTTCCATGGTCTTGCTGATTAGGCTGGTTAGACTTATGGGACTGTAGTTCCCAGGGTTGATGATGGGCCCCCTTTGACCAAGGGATTACTATTGCTGTTCTCCACTCGGTGGGAACAAAGATGGTGTTCAGGATTTTACATGCTCATGCAGGGCTTTTATGCATGCCTCCCTATAGACTTCAATGTTTTCTGGCACTGGGCAAGTTTGGAAACTAGCAATGGTGTCACATAACAGGCTGTAGTTTGCCTTACAAAAAGTTCTTAAAGGTTTTGGCGTAAGGTGGGTGTTCTAGTTTTACATTTATTTCAAGGGAGATGGCTTTGTAATCTGACCTAACCAGCGAGGACATCACACTTTGGGAGTGCAACACTCTCTCATATCTGTGAGGACAAGGTCAAGGATATCTGTACACCCAGTGGGAGTCCAGAATAAATGCTCCAGGGCATTTGCATCAACAAAATCTAGAAATATTTGAGTCTACATGCTAGTGATCATGTATGCTTCCCAGGTAATGGAGGGGGTAGTTGAAATCACCTATTAATATGGTTTTGGGCTCAATGGTTAAGTGATTCTATTAAAGTTAGGTATGATGTGTGGGTTTCCTAGTTCATGGTGGGGAACCTGTAGCTAGCAGGGAAATGGTACTGGATTTTCCCTATGGCTAGTTGGACATGGAGTAGCTCAAGCATGTCATATTGTTGGACAACTCTTGAGGTGTGCCTATCCTTTATGTACATGGATACACTTCCACCTTCTGCCTTTTCATGTGCAGTGGGGGAATCAGAATGTGTGAATGGCATTATAGCCATGCATTGCAGGGATGTCCCCATGGCTTTGAACCATGCTTCAGTACCCGTCTGTGCAGGTACTGAACCATGCTTCAGCACCTACACAGACGTCAGCAGTCTCCAGCGTGAGGAATGCTCCCATGGAGTTTAGTTTCTCGTTGAGAACCTAGCATTGAGCAGTAATACCTTTAGCTTATATTGAAGAGATTTTGCTATGTTGGAAGGTTTGGTCTGTTTGGGAATGGTGGATAATGTTTTGGCCAATATTCAAAAGCCTAGTGGTTACAGATGAAGATCAGCCCTGGCAAAGCATCATTACCTGTCAGTCATGTCCCACTCAAGCTAACAAATACTGGATACCTTTGGAATGACACCAGAAGCTAAGCCAATTATTAATGTGAATCATTTTCCGTTGGTATTGTGGCATCACCCACGGAGATGGTGGAATGCTGCTCATACCGGACTGTGTCAAATATTGAGAGTGCAATCAAGGATCTCTTCCTATACTCCAGGGAGGTATGTCTCAGATCATTTACATCCACGTGGACTATGACAGAGTCATAAGTGTTTGCAGGATGTACTGAATCTTGGTCCCTGACAGGCAAATAACTGTATATATTAAAAAATAAATAAATAAAAATGTTCTTGTTTCTTTTCCTTATTCAGCCTGTTGAGGGGTACATCAGTATGTTCTCATAATGGAGTCTGTTGTGACCAGAATACTGGATTGTGTGGTGTTAAGCCTCATGATCTTGATAGTTGAGGCACAATGAGATGTGGTTTTATGTGTTGTGTGATGGGAGGTGTCTTGCTTGTCTGCATGCAGTGTTTCTGAGGACTGCATTTGAGAGGTCTTTGAGGTTTGAGTAAGTTGCATGTGAGCCCCTCTTCAAATGTGGGTCTATGTATCTGGTCTTTTGTAAGTGCGGTGAGTGTATGTGAGTGTGGGTGTGTGTGTGCGTACGTGTATCACTGACAACCTGTTTGGTGTTTGTGTGTATAGATAGCGTCTATATCACATTACTGAAATCTTACTACATTGAATCACTAAAGGTCGACCTCTAGTGATCGATGTAGTAAAACATCAAATAACATTTAAAAAATAAAAACTAACTAGTGTAGGCAGGGGGGCAAGCCATGCTGCACCCCCCCCCACTAAAATATTCCAACTCTGAGACCGCACTACATTGAGGTAAACGGAAATCTCCTACGGAGATTTCCGTTTACCTGCACAATGTTCTGTGCTTTCGATGTTGTGGTGCCGACAATATCAGCTTCGATATTGTCGGCTTTCGACATCGTAAAGTAGACCTTATAGATATATGTGTATATGTGTAAGATAGTCCCCAGTGAACACACCAAACGTTTTGGCGTTACCATAGATGATGATCTCAAATTTGATATACACATCGCACTGACTATCAAAAAAGTGCACATCAAACTAAGCACCCTATACAGGGCCAAACCATACCCAACTCACAGTGCCAGGATAGTCAATTCTTGCACTCATCTGCTATCCACTCTGCTATATGGTTCACTTACATTCATAAACCTATGAAAATTGGACCTCAAAAACCTTAAGGCATGCTACAATAAGATTTCTAAATATGCCGCTAATCATCCACACAGATCCAACCAGTGTGCAGCCCTCTCGCAGCTAAACTGGCTAGAGTTACACAACCTGTTATCACTTAATCAGCTAACCTTAACCCAAAAAATGATCTATCACCCCCAACAACTGCCCAGCAATTTCCTGCTTAGTTCAACCTAGCAATTAAATCAGAACTCTCAGATCCTCTAAAAAAAACTTTTACTCAAGGTTTTCAACTCCCATAACTGTCACGGTAATTCCCTCTACTGACACAAAGCAAAAGTCTGGAACAACCTACCAGAGACAATATCAAAAAACCCCCAATCACAACCAGTTCAAATCACTCCTAAAGGAACACCTAACTACTAGCTGTGCTCCTGCCAATCACCTGGATAATGATTAACCCACATCATTTACTTTTCTCAGCAAAACTTCTATTCTTCTAAGGGTCTATATTATGTTGTCGAATATTTACATGTTCAAACGTCATATGATGGACACCATATGATAGAACATGCAAATGTTCCAACTTTTCAAAGGAGATCTCTGTACAGTGTGGAAATGGAAGTTTTCCACTGTCTTCACTGTAGTGTGATCTCAGAGTTGGTATATTTAAAGAGCGGGGGGTGTGGGGATGCAGGGGGGCTTGCCCCCTGCTTAACCTTTCAGGTAGGTTTTTTTTTTTCTTCTTCGAACTTTTAGGTTCATAGGTAAGTACTAGGCTATCTGCCTGAGGGCATCTATAAGCCTAGACAGAATGTGTTGGCTTTCGTTGCCCCGTTAGATGAGTTCCCTGTGCCTCTGTCCAGCAGAGCCAGTAGTTCCCTGTGCCTCTGTCTAGCAGGGCCACTGCAGTGATCTCCGGGGTAAATTTTCTGTTTCCCATCCACTCGTCAAGGTTTCTCTTGAAGAGTGTTAGTGAGGGGCTCTGCCTAATGTAGATTGGAATCCATTTCCAAAGCATGAGGAGTCTCTGGGACAGGAATCTATTCCTCCAGCACGTCGTATTTATCGTTGTGATGAGGTTTAGATCCCTAGAGCGTGTGGCTCTTGAGGATTTGTTTTTTATAGGCGGAGCATGTCCATCAATTCTGGGTTGGACATGGCCTTGTATGTCAGGCAGAGATCACCTCTAAGTAAGCAACCGAGTACAGCTGGAGTTTCTTCAGTCGGGCTGCATAGGGCATCAATTTGAGGCCAGTAATCTTCTAAATGAGGTACTTCTGTGGTCTTTCCAGCTGTTGCAGGTGTCTTGTAAGATGCATCCCAAATGTGGCGTTGTACTCTATGATGGGTCTGATAAGTAGAGGGGCACAATAACCTCTTTTGTTCTAGATGCGAACCCTTTTGTGATTGGGTGGGCCACAGAGAAGGATTTTCTAACCACCTTGGCAATATGATTAACAAAGGAGAGATTACTATCTACTTGGGTCCCCAGATCCCTTATTACATTTTCTGTATTTTGGGGACTACCACGTATGTGGTAGTTCACGGGTACTTTGTTTTTTTCCAAAGGGGATGACAATGCACTTTTTGGCATTTAGCTTGAGGCCATGATTTTGACACCAGGTATCCGTTTCAGTGAGACCCTTCTGGAGGATGTCTGTATCAGCTGGAGAGTCAATTATGGCCCCCAGTTTGCAGTAGTCTGCGAACTTGGTCAGCCATAGTCCTCCTGTGCTTTCCTGTATCTCTGAGAAGTATATACAGAGCAGGAGGAGTCCCAGGACTGAGCCTTGGGGGGTGCCACTTGTAACCGGTTTTGAGTCGGACCTAGAACCTCCAACTCTCACTGTGTGGGTTCTATCCATGAGCCAACTGGCAACCCATCCCGTGACATAGGGGTTTATGTTCAGGCTGGTGAGCTTGTCTAGAATACCAGAATGGGGAATGTTGTCGAAAGCCTTTGCGATGTCTTGGTAGGCAGTGTGGACCTCCTTTCCCTTGTCTGAAGCCTTGGTAACTGTCTCAAAGAAGTCCACCAGGTTTAGGAGGCATGATCTGCCCTTAACAAAGCCAAACTGGGTAGGGTCCAATCTTTGGAGATTCCCAGTGTCTATGTTAATGAGTTCCATGATGATGCGCTCCATAGCCTTGCAGACCAGGCTGAGGCTTATAGGATGAAAGTTCCCGGGGTCTGTTGTGGCTCCACCTTTGTGAAGCAGGATAACTGTTGCTGTGTGCCACTCTATGGGTACGTAGCCTGTACAAAGGCTGAGTTTGAACAGTGTGTTTAGGTGAGGGGTTAGTTCATTTTGGAGCTCGTGTAAGACACAGCCTGGGACACCATCCGGTCCCACTGAAGCTGTGTTTTTGGCTTTGGCTAGGGCTGTTTTAACCTGCGTGTCAATGACTGCCGGGGCTCTACATTCTTCTGGTATGGTTATGGTCCCTTTAGAGCTGAGAGGGGGTTGAAGTTTGCACTAAACCTGTCTGCCAGAATGTTGGCACTATCAGTCGGTTCAGTGTATTTTGTGCCATTCTGCACTGCTTGACATAGCTAAAGAACGCTTTGTGGTTATCTTTGGAGTCCTTGGCAATTTTTCGTTCGAAGTAAGCCTTGGATGATTTATGAGGGATCGCAGTTTCTTGCTGATACTGATCAGGGATGTCTTTCCTTCTTGGCATTTTACTCTTTTCTGTACTAGTTTCCTCCTCCTACTGTATAGCTTGTTTATGGCAGGGGTCCACCAGACTGGTTTCCTTTTCTTGGAGGAGTGAGTCCTGGTTTTGCTTAGGATAGCACGATCCATGCATTCTTGCAGGTGCTCATAGAGTGCCTCTGTAAGGGATTCAGCAGCTTGGACAGCATTGTCTTTTAGCATGGGGGCTGTGAACCTTTCCACCTTGGTCTTAAGTAATGTGAAGTTTGCTTTTGAAAAGTTTTTCACAGTGATTTCCTTGATTGGGGGTGGGGGCGGAATGTGGATATCCAGAGTGACACGTCTATGGTCTGATCTAACCAGTGAGGGGTTGACCTTCGGTGTGGAACACTGGTCGCCCATGTTGGTGATGACCAGATCCAATATGTTGTCACCTCTAGTGGGGGTGTTGACCAATTGATCCAGGGTGTTCCAGTTTATAAATTCTAGGAAACGTTGGGCAAGGGAGTTAGCACTTGAGTAGTTCTCCCAGTTAATGTTTGGGTAATTGAAATCACCCAATATTAGGGTATTTGGTAGGATCTTTATATTTTCCAGTGTCTCCAGAAATGTGGAATGGGAGTCCTGGTGAGTGATCTGTAGCAAAACTACAATTTGAATTGCAGTTTTGCCCATTGTTAGTTGCACACGGATGATCTCTGAGGCATTGTGCTGCTCCACTAACCTGGAGTTGTGGGTATCCTTGATAAATATGGATACACCTCCACCTTTTGTATTTCGGTCTAGGTTCTGTGGCTGAAAAGTATGGTATGAGTTATAGTCTGGTAGTGCTGGGGTGTTCTCTGGAGCCTTAAACCAGGTTTCTGTTACTACACAGATATTGATGTTCTCCATACTAAGGAGTGCCTCGAGTGCATGCATTTTGAGGATTAGACTTCTGGCGTTGAGTAGCATTACCCTCAGTTTTTGGCTACTTGTGCTATTTACGGTGGTGAGCCTTGCCTAAAAAAGGCACTATGGGGGCGGCAAAAGCCTTGGCCAGTATTCGAAAGCCTAAGGGTAACAGGTGCAAGCCATCTCTTGCAAAGCAACGTGGCTTGTCGAGCATGTCATCCCAGGCGGACAGATACTGGATCCCCTTTGAATGGCACCAGAAACTTAGTCAATTGTTGAAATTGATAATTTTTTCTTTATACTGTGGCATCATTCTTGGTGAGGGCAGGATGCTACTCGGGGTTAGGGTCATACCGGCTTGGGCTACGTGATCAGAGAGCTCTTCCATGTCTCTTTTCATGTAGTCCAGGGAGGTACGTTTCAGGTCATTCACACCAACATGGGCAATGACAGAGTCGTATTTGTACTTGTTCTGGAGCGACCGGAGTGCTTGTGTTATGTGGTGGATCCTGGCGCCCGACAGGCAGCTAACTGTAACCTTCTCCTTGTCCAGCCCAGTTAGTGGGACATCAGTGTGCCTGACTATGGAGTCGCCTATTACTATTGTGTTGGGTATGTTATTTTGCCTTAAGGGCTGTGATTGCGTGGCACACTGATTATGTGAAGTATGTGTTTCATGGTTTGTGATGGGGTGTGGAGGTTGCTTGGATGTCTGCTTTGGAGGTCTCTGTTGCTTTTGCAGATTTATATTTAGAGCCTCCGAGTATGTTTTCGTGTATTTGTGTGTTACTTGCCGGTGCTGGTTTAGTAGGTCTATGTGAGACTGGTGGTGTGTTGCAAATATTTCCTATTTCTCCTCTTGACTGTCAGTTCCAGTACTGGGTTGAAAGAGCTTTGCCTCCAGTTCGGCTGTATAATTACATCTCTCGCATATATTATTGTTTGGTGGTAGGAGGAGAGGGTTGTCTGTGTACATGAGGCAGTTATAACATTGCCTCAAAATGCCCAGATTCACCAGCTGGACTGGACAGCACATCTGAAACTGACCTTTGGACATGCCTGAATAGGTAAAGTGAGCTGTTTTACTGATTGGCTGGTAGGGACGAATAGAGAGCCTTGTCCTTCTGGACAGTATAGGGGGATCTAGTGCTAGGGTTAATTAGTGTTTGCTATGGGTTTTGAGCAAATGCTGGGCTGTGAAATGAATGGGTTGAGTGCTTAAGTTGAAAGTTTGTCTACTTCCAAGGGAAAAATTGAAGAGTAGACTTTGTGGAGCCGGGAATAGTTTAACCCTAGCTAACAGTCGCTCCCAGTGTGCAAATGTGTTTTTTATAGCAGGGAAATTAAACAGATAGAAATTAGCCCAAAATGGCCAATAAACTACTAACTTCTGGGCTGAAACCACTCCTCCAGGGACAGATAGGCTGCTCAAAGCTCCCCTCTCTCACAGGTGAACAGAGAAACTTCCTTCTATCCAAGTAAGGTATGGGCAACACAGAAACTTGTATCACAGTCCTGAATTCAGCAATAACCTGAACACTGGACTATACTAGTTCAGAAAGGTGGGAAAAAAGTAGTTATGTACCTACCATAACGTTCCATGTTAGTTGTCCTTCATCTTGCCTTCCTTCTTGCTGGATGGGTTCGGAGCCGATCCTCGGCTCTGACTCGGCCACTTACTATAGCTCGAGAGCGCTTTACTGGCTTAAGGCTACCCCTTATCCCAGAATGCCCAGCGCCAGCTACCCAGATCTCATTTAAGATAGCCCACAATTATTGGAGATAATCCATTAATAAACCTGGATATACAGTTAATTGTCATGGTTTGGTTGAGAAGCAACTAATAACAAAACAAATTAGGTAGTGAAACCATTGAGAAACTCCTCTCAATCCTCGAGGAAGGGGGAAGGCAGGAGGGACGCAAGAAGGAAGGCGAGATGAAGGACAACTAACATAGAACGTTATGATAGGTACATAACTTCTTTATGTTAAGTTGTCCAATCTTGCCTTCGTTCTTGCTGGATGGGACAGCGTCCCTAGCATCTCAATCCTGGGTGGCTCATTGGAACAGACTCTTCAGAACCGTGGAAGCAAAGGAAGTTCTGCCCCGGGAGACCACATCTACTTTGTAATGAGAAATGAAAGTATGAGGATCTGCCCAAGTAGCTGCTGCACAAATTGAATCTATGGGCAATCTAGATTGAAATGCTACCGAAGCAGCTACAGACCTGATTGAATGACCTTTGGGTTTTGTTGGAAGATCTTTTTGTCGCAAGTGGTAGGTATGGACTATGGTGTCCAATAACCATTTTGACAATGTTACTTTAGAAACTGAAGACCTTGTTTGTTAGCAAATGAAAGGAACAACTGATCTGTTTTTCTCATTTCTTTAGTTCTATGGAGATAGAAACGCAGTTGTATATGCACATCCAATTGGTGTAACCTGTATTCTGCCTTGTTGGAATGATTAGGGAAAAATACAGGAAGTTCAATGGATTGATTCAAACTGTGTTCTGAAAAAAACTTTAGGTGGAAAAGATGGGTTGGTTCTCAGAGAAACTGTCTTTGTGAAAAACTAGGTATGGAGGGCGAACACATAGCGCATGAAGTTCTGAAACACGACTGGCAGATGTAATAGCAACTAAGAAGAGAGTTTTCCATGAGAGAAATTTCAAGGAACATGAAGCTGCTGGTTCAAAGGGTGGCAGTATCAAGGAAGCCAGAACCAAACTGAGATCCCAAGGTGGAAGGGGCTCTTTCACTGGGGGTCTAAGTAGAGATGTACCTCTCATGAAAGCCTTACAGAGTTTGTGAGACATTATGCTGGAGCTAGAAACTCAGACATGAAAATTTGAAATGGCAACTAGTTGTACTCTGATGGTAGCAGCCGCTGCACCAGAATGAAACAGCTCTGCTAAGAAATCCAAACTCTCGTGTACAGGAGCTGTAAAAGGATCTAAATTCCTGGATTCTGCCCAGTAAGAGAATCTTTTCCATTTGCTAGCATAGACTTTCCTTGTATTTGTCTTATGGGAGAAAACAATAATATCACGCACTGCTGGGGAAATATTGGGGAGCCTAGCTAGGATTAGAAGTGGAGTAACCAAGCTGCGAGCTTGAGAGATTGGAGGGATTGGTGTAGCCCCGCCTGATTGATGAAGCAAGAGGTCCGGTACTAGGACCAGAATCCAAGGCTGGGCTAGAAGGTGGGGGTGAAGGAACAGAAACCAGATCTGTTGAGGCCAATAGGGGGGTAATGAGGATCACTTTGCAACCCAAAGATTTTGCTTTCTGAATGACTTTTGGAATTAGGGGGAAATGCATAAAGGAGTCCCTGAGTCCAATTGTGGACTACAGCGTCCCTGGGTGTCTGACCTGGAGGAGGAACAAGGGAGAAGTAGCTGCTGCATTTGTTGCCGAGTAGGGAGAGGCAAAGAGATTGCAGCAAGGCTGGCCCTGTATGCGGAAAATAAGATCCACAATTTCCTGTTTCAGAGACCACTCATGAGGCATGAGGATAGCCCTGCTGAGCCTGTCCGCTATTACGTTGGATGTCCAGGGATATGCGTTGCTGTCAGAAAACGTTGGGAAGAAATCACCCATTGCCGTAGTCTGAGGACTTCTCAGCACAAGGGGTAAGACCTGGTTCCGCCCTGTTTGTTTATGTACCAAACCACTGACATATTGTCCATCTGTATTTTGCAATAGTCCCGGCAGGGAGAGAGCCTTGAAGAGCTTGCAACGCTAGGAGCACCGCTCTCCTCTCCAGGACATTTATGTGCAAGTGGTACCCGTGAGGTTGCCAAGTGCCTTGGACTGTCTTCCCTAGATAATGCCCCCCCACCCTATCAGGGAAGCATCCGTGGTCACTGAGGCGACCGGATGGGGTTCCATGAAAGGTCTGCCCTGAGTAACTAGTGAGGAGACCATCAGCCAGGAAAGGTGTCTTTTGCAAGATTCCGTAATTAGCATCATGTGAGACATGGTTAATTCCTGGTAAGACCATTGTGTGAAAAGAAGCCACTGAAGGATTCTCATGTGAAAGCGTGCTAAGGGAACTAGAAGAATGGCTGCTGCCATCGACCCTAGAGCTTGAAGAATATATTTGACTTGAATTCTTTTGCTTCTCAGGAAAAGTGTCACCTGTTTTTGAATAATGAAAACTCTTTCCTGAGGAAATTTTACAATCATTTTTCTTGTGTTTAGCTCTGCTCCTACGTATGTAATAGATTGACAGGGCAACAAGGCAGATTTTTCGAAGTTTATTGTGATGCCTAGTTGAGCACAGGATGTAATGGTGTAATCTTGTGCCTCTAAGTTGTTGCCTGGTGGTAGCAGTGAGAAGCCAGTTGTCCAGATAAGGAAACACCTGGAATCCAAGACGTCTCAGGTGAGCCTTGACTACTGCCATGCATTTGAACACCATGGGGGCTGTGGTGAGACCAAAGGACAGAGCTCTGAATTGGTAATGACTGGCCCCTAGCTGGAAACGTAGAAATCTCCTGGACTGTGTGTCCATTTTTATATGATAGTACACGTCCTGAAGATCTATGGAGCACATCCAATTGTCCTGACCCAGAAAGGGGAGAATGGACTGCAGTGTTACCATCCGGAACTTTTCTTTTTGTATAGATTTGTTTAACCTGCTGAGATCCAGAATTGGTCTCCAGTCCCCTGTCTTTTTGGGGACTAAAAAGAATCTCGAGTAAGTTCCGGATCCTACTTGGTCTGCGGGGACTTCCTGGATGGCTCTTTATTCTAGCAGTTTTGAAACGTCTGTGACTGCCTGATCCCTTAGATTGGGTGGAACATCTGGGATGGATTTTTTTGAAAAAAAAAAAAAAAAAAGAAGGTTGATGAAAGGGAATCTTGTAACCTCCGGATATAATGGCTAGTACCCGTTTGTCCTTTGTAATATTTTGCCAGGCGATTGGGTAAAACGAAAGCCTTCCCCCAACTGCCTCCAGAGTTGAGCAGTCAGGAATTCCTTCAGGGGTTTTGATAGGGTTTGGAAGAGAACGTATCTCTGTCACCCTGATTTTGCGGACCCCCTCTCCCACGAGGGCAGCGTCTGCCATTGTTATTATTTCCCCCTCTGCCCCTGGGGGAAATTCACCACGTGCATCAGGCAAAAGTCCCTGGGATTTTCTAAGCCACAACTTTCCACCCTTCTGACCCTTTAGGTATGGTCTGGTAGGAGTGGAAAAACGGACTTCGACATCAGAGAGCGTCTTGCCTTCCTGCTGGCACCTGGTAAGTGTCTCTCACCTCAGGCCGAAAGACGGAGGAGCCATCAAAGGGGGTATTGGTGAAGGACACTCTGAAAGGTTCCACAAACTGACACTGCCATAGCCAAGAATGTCTCCTAAGAACCACTCCTGTTCCTGCAGCTCTACTCCCTCCATCGGCTGCGTATGAAATAAGCCTCATGGAGGAGTTGACTACTGAATGAAGAGTCACCAGCTGGGTAGCTACCTTGGCTGAAGCTCCCTCAGCTGTTGGATCTTGTAGGGTATCTCCAAGCTCTTTTAGGAGATCCCTCTGAAGCCTA
Organism: Protopterus annectens; assembly: GCF_019279795.1. Classification (NCBI taxonomy): domain Eukaryota; kingdom Metazoa; phylum Chordata; order Ceratodontiformes; family Protopteridae; genus Protopterus; species Protopterus annectens. The sequence continues at coordinate 1,174,271,767 of NC_056743.1, read as the reverse complement.
GTAAAATGGGAAAGATAGTTCAGGGAACCTAAGGGAGAAGGTATCTGATGAAAACATTCACTTCCCGTACCAGTCCATCGTACAAGAGTCTTTATTCGGTGGATGGACAGATGAGGAGGTTTCAGCTAACTCTCTCTTTGGCTGCTGCTACCACTATGGCATCAACTGGGACACATTTAATCAAGAATTGTTTGTCTTTGGGATCTGTGATAAATTTATTGGGTCTCCTCGGGACAGGTTCCATGGAATCTGGAGCTGACCAAGCCTTTCGAGACACTACAGACATAAGTGGATAAAAAGGCGGAGACACCCTTGAGGTGGAAGGTCAGGAATCAAATGCATCCAGGTATACAGACTCGTACTCGGAGGGGACTAGGGAAGTGTAGCTAAGCCTCTGCCTGAGAATCTCCAGGATGTCCAAAAAGGAAACTTCTTCAGAGGGGGACCTTGGGGACCCCTCTGATTCATCCAGGTCTGTATCTGAGGTGACAGACTCAGGGGAGTCTAGGTGCTTCCTCTTACACTTTTTCTTCTGGGGAGCCTGCTCAAAATGCTTTGGGGAGGCTTCGGAAGAAGAGGGTTTACCCAATGGGGTGTTCTGTGGAATAGGTTCCATATGCTTTGAGGCTGGAGAAGGAGCACAGGTTGTCACAGGCACTGAGGGAGACGGAGCAGTTAGAACTGATAGTGGAGCCGTCTGTGGGGACAGCACTCTCCACACGACCTCAAAGGAGTCACGGTCTTGACACAAGGAGGGCTCCAGTTCCGAAGAGACAGGAATACCAACCTGCGCCGAAGGCGATGGCTCCGAGGCCGATGTGGGAGCCGAGCTCCGAAAGGGAGAGAGGGGTCGGACAAGCGCCCGATGCCACTTCCCCCTTCAGAGCCGACAAGAGAGCTTCTGCTCTCAGATACCTCGATGGGTGGAAGAATCGAGGTAATCGGAGCCAATGTCAGAGCTGATGAGGATGTCATCGTAGCTGAAGGAACCACTATCGAAGCGTCCATGGACTCCAGCTCCGAACTAAGCGTAGTCGGAGGAGGTATCAAAATCGAAGCGGATAGAGCCGAAGCCTGTTGAGGTGGGCTCGAAAGCATTTTAGCAAGGGTCTGTGACTTAAGCAACCTACTGACCACTCTCTTCACATCCTGATCTGATAACCTCGAGGAGTGGGAAATTGGCAATGACTGGACTTGCTTTGAAGTAATAGTGATTGTGGCACCTACAGAATCTGCTCCAAAGGAGGAGACCTAGCTCTTTTGTGGCTCCAAGACGGCTCCAAATTAACAGTTGGAGCTGACGAAGGGGTAGTCTTGTAGGTGCCAGCCGGCACCGACACACGGTTTGTCAAGCTCACAGGTCGGTTCCGAACATGGAGCAGATGACTTGACTGGTTTCAAAGGTTTCACTGGCTGAGATGCTTTAGCCGGAGAATCCTGTTTTAATAATCCACGGAGGATAAGCTTGTTTTTCTGCTTCTGCAGGACCCTTGGACTAAAGGCATGACAAATAGCACAAGAGTCCTGCAGGTGCAGAGCCCCCAGGCAGTACACACAACTAGTGTGCCCATCTGTCAGAGACATTTTCTGACAGCATGAATCACACTTTTTAAAACCAGAGGTTTTAACTTCCTCAGACATTTTAGTAAAAGTCAAACTACAGTAGAAAAACTAAAAATTAATAAAGACTTTAAAGGAGAGCCTCTAACTTAAATGGCTGTCCTTAAAATGGGGGGGGGGGGGCTCTAAGTTAAACGAGTTTCAGGGAATAACAGAAGGCCTAGTGACTAAGGGGCAATGGCCAACACAGCACAAAGTAAAGCACAAGGACAAAATAAGGGGGTTTACAATAAAAGAAAAGTACAGTTTTGTACCTACCATAAATGTAGATGTTCGAAGATCCACATTGCTGCAGTCCTAACACTTGGGTAGTCCGCTGTCCCAGTCGGCCCGAATACCAAAGTATATGGCTGACGTCGGTCAAGGCGCATTAGTCTGACGTCAGGACATCAGGGTACAAATGCGCATGACCGACGTCATATCCTCAGTCTTTTCTTGCCCCAGATGTCAGAAGACCCTAAAAAGATAAGGCCAAAACCAAAAAACACCAAACACTCTTGTACCCAATATATATACAATATATACAAATTTACAAAGGTACAACCCCACCCACACAACCACCCCTAAACACAGAGGGGAAGAAGGGAGGGTAAATTGGACTGCAGCAATGTGGATCTTCGAACATCTACATTTATGGTAGGTACAAAACTGTACTATGTTCTTCATCCCACATTGCTGCAGTCCTAACACTTGGGTAGAATCCCAAAGCAGAGGTAAGGGAGGCTGGCAAATCATAAGGAAGCAGGAGCTGTCAACATGCCCTGCAAAATAGCCGTGGCAAAACCAGCCCTGGATTTAGAGTAGAGAGGAAGGTGGTAGTGCTTAGAGAAAGTATGCACTGAACTCCAAGTAGCTGCCTCCAAAATATCCCTAGTTGCCACCCCCCTTAGAAAAGCTGTTGAAGTGGCAGTAGCCCTAGTGGAATGAGTCCTAATCCCAGCTGGAATCTCCTTGCCATGATGGGAATAACAAAATGAAATGCAAAACCCAATCCACTTAGAAATAGTTTGTTTTGACACAGGCTTGCCCTGAGAACTCAATGCAAAAGAAACAAACAACTGCTGAGACTGCCTAAAATCCTTAGTCCTGCTTAAATAATAACGCAACTGCCTGTGTACATCTAAAGTGTGCAAAATCTTTTCCCCCTTATTTTGGGGATCTGCATAAAAAGTAGGCAAATGAATAGTTTGGTTTAAAGCCACACTAGAAACCACCTTAGGCATAAAGGAAGGATTAGTACGTAATGATACCCTGTCCTTATGGAAAATCAAAAAAGGCTCAACCGCCATAAGGGCCTGCAATTCAGAAACCCTTCTTGCAGAAGTAATGGCCAACAAAAAAGCAGTCTTCCATGACAAGTATTTCAATTCAGCAGTAGCCGCAGGCTCAAAAGGTTGTAGAGTAAGTTTCTCCAACACAAAATTGAGATCCCAAGCAGGAGTAGGAGCTCATGGGGGTCTTATATTCTTTGCCCCTCTAAGAAATTGCTTGAACAAAGGATGAGAAAACAATGGTGGGTCACAATCATAGTGAGCTGAAATTGCTGCAGCATGAATCTTAATGGAAGAGAAAGACAAACCTTTGTCCAATAACTCAGTAAGATATTGAAGAGCCGCACTCAAATTAGGCTCAGAAACCTCCAAATCCTTTGCTGCACTCCAAAATAAAAATCTCTTCCATTTTTCTGAGTACACTTTCCTTGTACTAGGTCTTCTGGCTTCCATAATCACATTCAAAACTTGTTGAGGAAGTTGAGACCTGCTGTGTTTCAAAACAGAATATGCCAGGCTGTCAGATGGAGAGTGAAGCTTGACATTGAGTAGATGACCGTCCCTCTGAGACAATAGGTGTGGAATCAAAGGTAAAGGCCATGGAGGCTTCCTTACCAGACTCCTCAGTAATGGGTACCAGTGTTGCCGAGGCCAATCTGGAGCTATTAAAATCATCCTTGGCTTGTCTTGTCTGACCTTTAGGAGTACCTTTGGGAGAAGAGGCAGAGGTGGAAAGGCATACACATGAAGATTTTTCCAACTGAAAGAAAGAGCATCCACTTTCCAAGCTGTGTGATGAAACCTTTTTGTGCAAAACTTTGGCAGCTGGTGGTTTAGTGGAGAAGCGAACAGATCTATGTCTGGAGTTCCCCATGACACTGTCAATTTCGAAATACATGAAGATCCAGTTTCCACTCGTGGGGATCCATGATTTGCCTGCTTAACACATCTGCTAAGGAGTTCTGTGCTCGGCAGAAACCTTGCCTGAAGAGTTAGTTGCAAGCTGAGCCAGTCTCCCATAAAATCATTGCTTGCCTGCATAGAGGATAAGAATGTGTTCCCCTTGTTTGTTGATGTACCACATGACAGTTGTGTTGTCTGTTAGAATCAACACCTGCCCTGGAAGAAGTAACTCCTTGAAAGCCATTAATGCAAACTGGACTGCTAACATCTCCTTCATGTTGATATGTAGATGCTGTAGTCTGGCAGGCCACTTGTCTTGTATCCACTTTCCATTCAGATGAGCTCCCAAGCTATGTCTGAGGCATCTGTCGTTAGAATCTGACTTCGCCTCTGGCCGGGTCACAGAGAGTCCCTTGTTTAGGTGACATTCCTGAGCCCACCACAAAAATTCCTTTTGAATGCAAGGTATTATTTGAATGACAGTGTCCAAATCCTGGCAGTGCTGTGTCCATACATTTTTGAGGTACCATTGCAGCTTCCTCATATGCAGTTTGGCATTGGGAAGCACCAGAATACAAGATGCCATGAACCCTAAGGCTTGAAGGACTGTCCTTGCAGTCAGCCCGGACTGAAGAAATAGTTGATGGAAGTACAGGGAAAGATTCTTTTGTTTGTCCGGGGTTAAAAAGGCCATCTGGGTTGCTGTATTCAGTCTTACACCCAGAAAGCACATGTCTTGAGAGGGTACTAGACTGGACTTTATTTCGTTCACAGAATACCCCAGGCATCTTAGCACTGCTATCACATATTCCAAATGCTGTAAAAGGTCTTCCTTTTCTTGAGCCAGAATCAGGCAGTCGTCCAAGTAAGGATAGATTTGTATTCCTTTTAGCCTGAAGTAAGCTATCACTGGAGCCAGAACTTTTGTGAATACTCTGGGCAGTAGATAAGCCAAAGGGCAATGCAGAGAACTGATAATGGGAATTCCCAGCTCGAAAGCAGATACTTCCTGCAACTTAGTCTGATAGGCACATGAAGGTAAGCCTCCTTGAGATCTAAAGTTACCATCCAGTGATCTTTGCCCAGTAGAGGTAAAAGCTGTTGTAACGTCAACATTTTGAACTTGGGAATGTCCAGGTAAGTGTTGAGGATAGATAAATCCAAAATTGGTCTCCACGTGTTCCCCTTCTTTGGTACTAGGAACAGGCGAGAATAAAATCCTAGGCCCCTTTCTGGCACAGGAACCGGCTGAATGGCCCCTATTTGGAGTAACAGAGAAATTTGCTTGTGAGCCTCTTTTCTTTGTAGAGGAGGAATGTCTGGCATGCCTTTGAAAGGAGGCAAGGTATGGAAATAAAACCTGTAACCGTGGTGAATGATATCCAATACCCATCTGTCCTGGGTAATTAAACTCCAATTTTCTTTGAAAAGTGCCAGCCTTCCTCCCAAAGGTGCTGCCAGACGAGAAAGCACTGGCAGCTGAAAAGGCAGGTCATTGGGTCTGTTTACGAAGGGCTGACCCCTGCCCTCACCAGAAGATTGAGCAGGTGAACTCCTGTTCTAGGCCTAAAAGAACCTTGAGCTCTGCCCCTACCACGTCTAGACCTACCCCTAGACTGGGAATCATAAGAAGGATATGTCCATCCCTTAGTAGGCCAATTTCTACTAAACTTGGGGCTGAACCTGCAAAAATCTTTAACAGTCTGCATAGACTTAGCCTTGTCCTCCATTTTCTTTAAAACTGCTTCCACAGGCGAACCAAACAACACATCAGACTGTAACGGAGCATCCAAAATCCTTGTCTTAACATGCTCAGCTAAATTCTGATCCCTCAGCCAGGCGTGCCTGCGAAGAACAGAACCAGTGGCAGCCACCCTCGAAGAGGCCTGCACAGCATCAAAACCACATTGCAAGGAATGCTTACCCACCTGTTCAGACACATGAACTAAATCCTGCAACTCTTTACACTCAATACCTTCCGCCAGAGCATCTACCTTAGACTGCAATTGCGAAAGGAGATAATTTTGATATTTTAACATGTGGAACTGGCAATTCAAAGCCCTCATGGCTAAAGTGGATGAAGTATACACTTTCTTTCCCCATCTATCCAAAGCCCTTGCCTCTTTATCAGGAGGAACAGGATTTTTAACAACAGAAGCCTTAACACCTTTAGGCCCCTGAGAAACAGTTTCTGGGTCTGCCCTAGGACTCTTAAAAAGATACTTATGAGCTTCAGGCACCCTATAATACCTGTCCGGTTTAACTGGGGCAGGAGGCAAAGAATCAGGGTTCAGGGAAGCCTCTGCAAAAACATCTTCCACCACATCCAGAACAGGAGGTATAGCTAAAGGCCTATGCTGGGGTAAAAACAAAAATTCCCTAAGCCTCTTCCTGGAATCAGAGAAATCTTGTCCTTCCCATTTAAAATGTTCCCTCATGGAATGAAGAGTCTCTGAAAAGAAAAATCCTCAGGAGGAGAAGCCGAAGGAGTAGAATCATCCACATCAGAATCAGAATAAGGAGGATACTCCTGTAAGTCTTCAGCCAAGACTCAGAAGCCTCCGAACACTGCTCAAAACTCTCAAGCTCAGGTTCCACCCTAGGCCTCTTATCAGGAGGGGGCATAGAACCCCTAATCATAGTAATCAAATCTTCTGCCATTTTAGGCATATGTTTCTTAGGCAAAGATCCTGAAGAACTAGGAGAGACACCCACTGAAGTTAAACCTGGCCTGCCTCTCTAAGAAGCCTTGGAAACAGAAGGGGAGGGCCTAACCACCTTAGGAAGGGAGGGGAGAACAGCCACCTGAGAAGCCCCTTCAGCCTGGCCTACCTCCTGAGAGGACACATCTTGTAACAGTAAAGTCTCCCCCTGAGACTCCAAAGAAACTTCTTGCAGAACCTCCGGCTCCACCGAGCCTTCTAAAGAACCGACGTCCGTGACTGACTGTTCTTCCAACCTGGACGAAGCGGGCGTCGGAGCATCTGACGGCATTTTATAATTACAACGCTTCCCAAAAACTAACCTGGCACAGTCTAATCTTCTCTTTATAGTGCGTTTGTTAAATCTAGCACAAGAGCGACATCCAACAACGTCGTGCTCAGGCCCTAAGCAAGGTATACACAAGGTATGGTAATCCCTATGAGGTATCTGTTTCCCACAAGAAATACAGTTATTCACTTTTTCTGACATCCGGTTAAATACTGAGGCAAGAAAAACAAAATATTCCCAACGGGTACTTAGCCAACTTTGATTCGGTCTGAAACTCCGACTTCAGAAAATTTCAGAACGCCAACCTGCACTCGCAAAACTGCTTCTGCATCGGACCATGCGGCAAAAAAGACTAAGGATATGACGTCGGTCATGCGCATTTGTACCCTGACGTCCTGACGTCAGACTAATGCGCCTTGACCGACGTCAGCCATATACTTTGGTATTCGGGCCGACTGGGACAGCGGACTACCCAAGTGTTAGGACTGCAGCAATGTGGGATGAAGAACATCTTATAAACTACTACTAAAGAAGAATTATTTCAAATTTTAAGCACAATATTTGAATTTAAGAGAGACAAAAAATTATACTAAAGCTGAGCCAGTACTGATCGCAACCTCGCAGCTAAAGTGGCAAATGAGATCTGGGTAGCTGGCGCTGGGTATACTGGGATAAGGGGTAGCCTCGAGCCAGTGAAGAGCTCTCGAGCTATAGTAAGCGACTGAGTCAGAGCAGAGGATCGGCTTTGAACCCATCCAGCAAGAACGAAGGCGAGATTGGACAACTTATCAAGTATTTTTTTTTCCAGAAAATAAAGCAGATACAATAAAAAAAAAATGCACAGAAATGGCTATCGCACTTTAGTGTGTAGCCTACAACAGTTAAACAGATTATTTAAACACAAAGACTTGGTTCAAGTGCAGGCAGCAAATAAGTAAAATATGTAGCAGAAACTTTTAGTTATGTACTCACCATAACTTCAGATGTTTGGGATCCATCTCGCCTACATTCTGACTGATGGGTTTGGAGCCGATCCCTCGGCTCCGACTCGGCACGCTTATGCCAAAGAGCGAAGTCTCTTATTGGCTGAGCTTACTATATCCCAGGATGCACCACTACCAGTCCCCCAGATCTAGTTTGTCCGCATACATGCACACATGCACGCACTGCTTATATAACATCGTCAGATGAAACAAGATAAAAACAGTAGAACTCAAAACCGTTCAATCTCTTCTGATCTCCAAGGCCGGGGGAAGGAGGGTGGGTATTAGGAATGTAGGCGAGATGGATCCCAAACATCTGAAGTTATGGTGAGTACATAACTAAAAGATGTTATGTGATCCTATCTCGCCTACATTCTGACTGATGGGACAGCGTCCTAGCACCTGAATCCTGGGTGGCTCACTGGAAAACACTCCTGAGTACCGTGGAACCAAATGATGCTAGCCCTTTAGATGCCACATCCAATTTATAGTGGGAAATGAAAGTGTGCGGGTTGGACCAAGTAGCCGCAGCACAAATCTCAGAAATAGCGAGCTTGGAATGAAAGGCGATAGAAGTAGCCATAGCTCTGGTAGAGTGAGCTTTGATAGATGTTGTAAGTTGCTTATTTGAAGAGGAATAAGCCTGAGTTATACAATCTCTAATCCATTTGGAGATAGTAGCTTTTGTGATGGTTTTACCCAATTTATTGTCTGAAAAGGACACAAACAACTGGTCTGATTTACGAATTTGCTGAGTCCTGTCTAGATAGAAGCGCAATTGCCTGTGAACATCCAATTTATGGAGAGTGTACTCTGCTTCGTTGGAGAATTTTGGAAAGAAAACTGGTAGCTCTAGAGATTGTTGGAGACAGAGATTAGAACAAACCTTTGGGACAAAAGATGGGTTAGGCCTAAGTGATACTCTATCCTTGTGAAAAATCAAGTACGGTGGTTTGATAGATAGGGCTTGAAGCTCTGAAACCCTTCTTGCAGAGGTAATTGCAACTAAGAAGGCAGTTTTCCAAGACAGATATTTTAACTCACATATAGCAGCCTGTTCGAAAGGGGAAGATGTTAAGGCACGAAGCACCAAATCAAGATCCCATGGAGGCGCAGGATGAAAAACTGGGGGTCTTAACAGCCCCGCACCTTTAATGAAAGTTTTGCATAATCTGCTGCTCATCAACGGTGGATCCATGAATTCGTGAAATTTAGAGATAGCTGCAAGTTGGACTTTAATAGTAGAGACTGAAGATCCTTGATTAAACAAGGATGTTAAAAATTTCAAAACCTCTGGTATCGGGGCAGTGATAGGGTCTAAGCCCCTGAGTTGAGCCCAGATAGCAAACCTCTTCCACTTACTGAGGTACAATTTCTTAGTGGTGGGTTTGTGGGCCGAAGATAAAATGTGAATAACTTCCGGGCCTAAGGTGTGATTTCTGACTAAAGTCGGAAGTGGAGGAGCCAAGCTGTCAACTTCAACGTGCGAAGGGACTGGTGTTGTCGTCCCGACTGATGAATTAGCAGATCCAGGGTTAGATCCAAAACCCAAGGATCGTCCACCGCATGTTTCTTCAGGTAGGGGAACCATACCTGACGAGGCCAGTACGGAGCAATTAGTATCATTGTGGACCCCAATTGAGAAGCTTTCTGAATGACTTTGGGGAGAAGTGGAACGGGAGGAAAAGCATAAAGTAGCCCTGTTGGCCAAGGTTGTGCTAGAGCATCCATAGCTGCCTCCCCCTGATGTGGAGTCAAGGAGAAGAACCTTTTGCACTTTGTGTTTTGTGGTGTTGCAAACAGGTCGCAGCGTCCCCATCTTCTGAAAACCTGAGCTGCTACTGTTTCGGTTCAGGGACCACTCGTGAGGAGAGAGAATTGTCCTGCTTAATCTGTCTGCCAATATATTGGATTTCGCTGGAATGTGGGTCGCTACCAAGAAGCGGTTGGTAGCTACAGCCCATTCCCACACCCTCATGGCCTCTCTGCAAAGGGGGTAAGATCTGGTCCCTCCTTGTTTGTTTAGATACCAGACCACCGACATGTTGTCTGTGTGGATAGCAATAATGCCCTGAGGGAGAAACTTGTGGAGGGCCTGTAGGGACAGAAGTACAGCCCTCATCTCCAATACATTGATGTGGAGAAAGGTTTCGTCTGGAAGCCAGGAACCCTGAACTAACCTGCCCAGACAATGACCCCCACCCTGTCTGGGAGGCATCCGTCGTCAGAGTGGCCACGGAGGGGATAACAAAAGGTCTTCCCTGATTCAGATTGGACGGTGAAGCCACCAGCGGAGGTCCCGTTTGCGTTTCTGTAATCATAATGGGGTGATTGAGGGGAAGATTCTGAAAGGACCATTGAGTCGATAATAGCCACTGAAGAATCCTCATGTGCAATCTTGCCAGAGGAACTAGGAGAACCGTGGCAGACATCGAACCTAAAAGTTGCAGGACCATCCTGGCTGGGGCTTTGGATCTTGAAAGCAGGGCTTGAACTTGACCTTGTAAAGTTTGAATCCTTTCGGTAGGAAGAAAGACGCGCATCAATTTTGAGTCTATCTCTGTTCCTATGAACCTTATGCGCTGAGAGGGCAGCAAGACAGACTTTGACCAATTGAATGTAATTCCCAGGGTAGCACCCAGGGAAAAAGGTGGCTTTGAGGTTGTCCATTAGTAGATGTCTGGTGGTGGCAGTCAGGAGCCAGTCGTCCAGATAGGGAAACACTTGGAATCCAAGACTCCTCAGGTGAGCAGTCACTACTGCCAAACACTTGGTGAACACCCTGGGGGCTGTGGTGAGACCAAAGGGCAGTGCACAAAATTGGAAATGACTGTCTCCCAGGCTGAAGCGCAGATACTTCCTGGACGCCCGATGTATCGGTATGTGATAATAGGCGTCCTTGAGATCTATGGAGCACATCCAAACATCCTTCTCCAACAATGGGAGAATGGATTGTAACGTGACCATTCGGAATTTGGATTTCGACGGATTGGTTTAGTCTGCTGAGATCCAATATTGGTCTCAGGTCCCCTGTCTTTTGGCACTAAAAGAACCTTGAGTAATTTCGGATCCGATCTGGTCTGTGGGGACGGTTGGATGACTCCTTTTCTAGCAGCTTTAACGCTTCTGCGGCTGCAATTTCCCTTTGACTGGGTGGTGGGTCCGGGATTTTTGGACGGTGGGGGTGAGTGTGTGAAGGGACTGGTCTACCCTCCGGCAATAATCCGAGCACCCATCTGTCCTGAGTGATAGACTCCCAGGCTTTTAGGTGCTTGGCAAAACGGCACCCGACTGGCTCCGGAGCAGCACAGCCGGGCAATCCCTCATGAAGTGTGGGAGGCTGAAGAGCCACGAAAGGACTCGCGGTCTCCAGAATTGCGGGGCCCTCTGCCGCCTCTGGGACGGCGTCTCCCAGAAAAATTTCCCCGTCCTCTGCCTCTGGAAGGGGAATCTTCCTGCTGTTGAGGAAAAAACTTACGTGATTTACGGAACCACATCTTCCCTCCTCCTTTAGCCTTGGGATAAGGCCGAAAGGGAGTGGAATAACATGCACCTACGGCAGATAAAGTTTTTCCCTCTTGCTCACAGCGGGTAAGAGTGTCTTTAACCTTAGGTCCAAACAAAGAGGACCCATCAAAGGGAGCGTCGGCGAAGGAAGACTTGAAGGCCTCCGCAAAATGACACAAGCGGAGCCAGGCTTGTCTCCGTAGAGCCACACCTGTGCCTGCCGCTCTACCCGCCTTGCCGCATATGAAATGAGCCTCATGGACGAGTTAGAAATTGAAGTAAGGATAGCCAACTGAGAGCTAACCGACTGGGCTAGCTGCTCAGGTAGGTTACCCGAGAGGAATCTGACAGCTCCTTGACCAGATCCCTCTGTAGCCTGGTAAAATGTGCCAAATAATTCAGGGACCTTAAAGTAAAGGCCGCTGAAGTCAGGGTGCGCTTCCTGCATCGTCCATGCTCCTAGACTCCTTATTAGGAGGATGGACGGACGTTGAAGCCTCTGCCACGTCCTGTTGTGTAGCAGATGCCACCACCATGGCATCTACAGCCACGCCTTTAGTCAGGAACTGCTTCTCGGGTGGGGCAGACAAAAATTTGTTAGGACGAGAAGGCACTGGTTCCACGGTATCTGGATGTTCCCACGCCCTCCGACAAACCAAATCCAGGAGCTCGAAGGGCGGAGACACCCAGGAGGCGGAGGGCTGAGCCCCAAAGGCCTTGAGAAGCACTGACTCATCAGCAGAGGGGGGTTTGGACATCCAGCCGCCTCGTTGTTTGAGGATCTCTAAAATGTCTGCAAATGAGACATCATCCGAGGACGACTTTGGGGACCCCTCTGCATCATCAAGATCAGTGTCCGATGTAAGAGACTTGGGGAGTCCACGTGCTTCCTCTTGCACGATCTCTTCCTTGGGGCTCCTCTGAAGACAACTCGAAGAACCCTCAGGAGGAGGGAACCCCAGAGGGGTAACCTCAGGCCCGGGCTCCGCTGCCTAAAGACAGGGAACTGCCAAAGACCCAGTCTCCACGCCCAGGGAAGGTGCCGGTAAAGCCGGAGAGATGGCAAGAAGACTTGGCCAAGGCACTCCTCATAGCTCTGAAAGCCGGAACCCCAGAATCCTGGGAGTGTCCGGTCCCGAGCCATGATAGCAGACGGAAGTCCCGCAGAAGCACCGAGAGGGAGGCTCGGAACCGACAACATAGGTCCCAAACGTCACCCCGGGTCCAGCCGAAGAAGTCCGTGTGCAAACTCGGACCCGAAGGCGGGTTGGAGTAAGGGTCGGAGCCGACCCTAAGACCTCCACCGGCTCCAACAGCACCTGCTCCACGGAGCCGAAGCGGTCGGAGGAGGAATGGCAATGACATGGGCATGGGCTGTCGGCTCCGAAGCCAACTGGGTCGGAGCGAAACAAATTTTTGAAAGACTGGGGACTGGAACAGTCTTTGGAGCACCCTGTCTATGTCCGAATCTGACATCCTCGATGACCTAGAGGATACTGAGCGGGTTCGAGATGGCCTCTCCAACGGCCCCAAGGGCTAGGGGACCCGGCTCCGGCGACTCGATGACTATCGGTGCGAAGGAATACCCAAACTAGCTTCCATCGGTGCCGAGGAGGACTTAGGCCGAGGAGGAAGTGTCTGGCGGACAACCTTCATCGGCTCCGAGACCAGTGGAGCCGGCGAAGGTGACCCGCCTCGATGCCCCAGCCATCGGCTCCGAAGCCAGAGGAGTCGAGACTGGTGGCATCGAGGCAGACCGTTCGCCTCGGCTCCAAGTCCTTGGAGCCGAAGGAGAAGCCTGCCTATGTCTTTTGGCGGTCGGATCCGGCGGACTGGTCGGAGCCGACGCCCTTTTCTTTTTAGCAGGAGAAGGAGAGGATGCTAAAGCTTCTTCAAAGGAGGGTTTTATAAGGCCTTTTAATATAAGCTTATTTTTCCTCTCTTGGAGGACCCTCGAGGAAAAAGCATGACACACGCTGCAGGACTCCTGCAAATGTTTTGCACCCAAACAATAAACACAGAGAGAGTTGTCATCTGTTATAGACATTTTAAAGTTGCACTTGGTGCACTTTTTAAAGCCTGAAGGCCTAGGAACCTGAGACATTCCGGTAGATTATTCAGTGAACTAGCCAAACATAGTACAAACACTGTAACTATGACAGAAAAAAAATAAAATATTTCCTCTGCTTTATCCTTCTTTTTAAAGAAAGAGAAACTATCACCAGTATAAAGGATCCGAGATCCCTAAATAGAACAGAAGTCACCTAACAACCAAAAAGACCGGGAAAGGCCTTTCCACACAAGAGGTACTTCTAGTCAAACAACACTCACAACACAAGAATTTACCAAGTAAATTTCTCCAAACACACTCAAAACACAAGATAGCTGTTAAAACAGCTTTTAGTTGAAGTATAAAGAAATTCCTGACAGGAAGTTAGTGAAAAATAATCACTACTTAGCTCAGCCAGCTCGAGACCACGTCTTCGCTTGTTAGCGGCAAATGAGATCTGGGGGACTGGTAGTGGTGCATCCTGGGATATAGTAAGCTCAGCCAATAAGAGACTTCGCTCTTTGGCATAAGCGTGCCGAGTCGGAGCCGAGGGATCGGCTCCGAACCCATCAGTCAGAATGTAGGCGAGATAGGATCACATAACATCAAGCTTTTTAAATCACAGAAACACTAACAAATTGGCGTTTTAGGCGGAATTAGTTAAAGACAGCAAGAAAATGCAGAAAAATAATACTTAATCACTTCAAAGTCTCTCCTTTGTCTCTTTGCTGCTGTAGAACTCTGCAGGACACCTGGCAGGCATTTGCTAAGCTGAATACAAGCGCAAAAAAATGCGCAAATGCGGTTTTTATAGCAGGGAAATTAAAGAGATAGAAATTAGCCCACAATGGCCAATAAAGTACTAACTTCTGGGCTACAGCAAACAAGGCACACAAATTTCAGAAAGAAACAGTTCAAATAAGCAGGCACAATAAGCCTTTAACCAGAAATTCCCAGCTCAGAAGGGCAGAATCTAGCCTCTCCTCCCACAAGAGTGCAGACCACAAACCTTCTTAATGTAAAATACCTGGCCTGAAGCCCAAGTGCTTAAACCAGAACTAATTAAGAGTTCGAACATATGGCGTTAATGGTGTTCGAACATCTAATATAGACTCTCTTCTAATATGTATTCGTTTCTCAGTATGGAAATTCATGCAGTACTTGTACTGTTCTATTGCTCTTTTGTACTATTGCCTGTATTGTTCTGTAGATTGTACTGCACTATTATGTTTGCTTGTTCTTGCATTGTACTGCATTACTGCCTGGATTGTATTCTCTAAATATGCTTTGTAATATTAGACCTGGAAATTGAGAGGAGTGAATGCACAACAGTTCAAGGAATTACTCAGGGCTCTAGCACCCAAAAAGAGGAGAAAATAGGATGGGTTGAAGAATAATGGCAGCGCCTAAAAGCAGCATGTGTTAGGACTACAGAAAAGATATGTGGCCGAGCCAGGTATGGAAATAAGGTACATAAGGAAAGCTGGTGGTGGAATGCAGAAGTCCAGGAAGTCATCACACAAAAGGAGTGCAGGAAGAAGTGGGAGATAGAAAAGACTGACCAGGCTAGGAAGGACTATTGGTTGGCTAACAAAGAAGCTAAGAAAGATGTTGCAATAGCAAAGAATAGAGCATCGGAAGCACTGTACCAACTTTTGGAATGTGACTCAGTAAGGGGCACAAAAGTCAGATACCCTTCATAAGGGATGCCAGCAACAACCTACTCACCAGTCCAGAGGACATCAAAGGCAGATGGAAGGAGTATTTCTAGCAGCTTCTGAATGAAGAAAACCCCACAGAAGCTGTACTGCCCCAGACATAGCCTACAATGAGAGAAAAAGAGAAGCCCACCCTAAAAGAAGTAAGAACAGCTCTAAGGAAGGTGAAGGCAAGGAAAGCAGCATGCTCAGATGAGGTCACAGCAGATATGATAAAGATGCTGGGTGAGATGGGGGAGAAATGGCTCCTGAGGGTACTAATAGCAGTGTGGAGAGAAAGGTGTATCCCAGATGACTGGTGAATAAGCATACTCATGCCAGTGTACACGAACAGAGGGGACATCCACAACAGTGGGCAGTACAGAGGTATCAAACTCCTATCACACTGCATGAAAGTTCTGGAGAAGGTGCTTGATAAACAGATGAGCAAAGTAGTAGAATGTAATATGGGAGATTAGCAGTTTGGATTCAGATCAGGATGCAGCACAATTGACCCGATGTTTGCATTGAGACAGATACTTGAGAAGCTAGAGATGAGGAGAGAGTCCGACTAGGCATTCCTAGACTTGGAGAAAGCATGTGACACAGTCCCAAGAAAGCTGATCTGGGCAGTACTGCGGTGGTTTGAAGTCCCAGAAACATTGGTAGAATTAGCGCAGGCTATGTACAAGGACCCAATGACTCAAATACGAACAGTGTTCGGCCTCACAGAGGGGTTCGGAGTGGGTGTACATCAGAGTTCAGCTCGGAGCCCACTGCTGTTCATACTGGTGATGGTCTACATTAGCAAACAGGTTGGAGGGGACAGATAAAGAAAGCTGCTGTATGCAGACGATGTGGCAGTACAGGCAGACTCTGAGCTAGAACTTCAGTAAAAGATAGGAGAATGGAATGCAAATCTGAAGGCACATGGGATGAAACTAAGCACAGATAAGATGGTGGCAATAGCAGCAAATTGTGGAAATCAGAAGAAGATGAGAACAGAGATAGAAGGGAAGATAGTGGAACAGGTAAACAGCTTCAAGTATCTAGAAGGAGTAGTTGAGGAGAAGGGTAGTCTAAATGAAGAGGTCAAAGCTAGAATCACAGGGGCTGCAGCCAACTGGCATAGAGTATCAGGTATAGTCTATGACAGAAGAATGCCAAAGAAGCTGAAAAGTAAGGTGTACAAGACAGTGGTGTAACCAGTACTACTGTATGGTACAGAAACCTGGGCAGTAAATGCAGAACAGTTGAAGATGCTAGAGGTGATGGAAATTAAGTGCCTGAGAAAGATGGTAGGATGCACACTGTGGGACAGACGAAATGAGGACATAAGAGCAGAAGCCAAAGTAGCTCCAATTGCAGAAAAGATCAAAGAGAAGAGATTACGATGGTTTGGGCATGTGTAGAAAACCAGAAGACAATCTGGTGAGGAAAATTTGGGACAGACAGGAAGGTAAGAGGAAGCGAGGGCATCCAGAAAAGAGGTGGATGGAGTGAGTGAAAGAAGATCTGCGACAGTCAGGTATGAGTATTGAAGTAGGCAGGGGTGTGGCACTGAATCAAGAGAGGTGGTGACTGTTAACATGATACCCCGACCCCATGTTGAAAAATGAGAAAAAAGGGGACCGATGATGATGATGACATACAATGTGTGTGGGTCTACTTGTAAATTTCAAAGTTCCAAAACTTCAAAAGACTGAGATAGTAAGATTGAAGTTTTGAAACTTTGAACGTTCTGAAGAGATCAACGTACAGAGGGGAACAATATATTTACCCTTCTCCTCACTGAACAGCAATCTTGGAGTTGGTATATTTATTTAGCAGGGGGTGTTGATGCATGGGGGCTTGACCCCTGCAAAAATGTAAAAAAAAAAAGTTTGTTTCTATTGTTTTTTTTATTTACTGTTTGAAGTTTCAAAGCTTCAGTCTTCCGGTCTCGGTCTTTTGAAGTCTGGAGTTTTGGAACTTTAAAATTTAGAAGTAGACTCATATGTGTGTGTGTGTGTGTGTGTGTGTGTGTGTGTGTGCGTGTGTGTGTGTGTGTGTAGATATATATCTACACATACACACCTCCCTGACATGAAGTGCGACTATGATGGCTGTGAAATGGATGTAATTATCAAATCCTATTCTGATATTCAAAATCTCCAGCGAGGAAAAACAAATGCCTGGTGTGTTAATCATTGACCTACCTTCAATGGTTCATAGGTTGGTACTAGGCTATTGGCCCTAGGGCCTATACAAGCTTAGTCATAACAATTCCCTGGATATTTCTTCCCACAATATTTACTTCTCTGGACCCCTGTCTAGCAGAGCGACTGACATGATCCCCGAGGTGAATTTCCCATCTCCCATCCAATCAAGGTTCCTTTTGAAGGGGGTCTAGGCGGCGCTCTGCTTGACATGTATGGGCAGTCTATTCCACAGCCTTGAAATGCAGCATAGTTTCTGTTGTTGAAGCTTGTATCTGTACCACTTACCATACGGATATTTCACTATGGCACAGTCACCGGGTACTTGTGTCTCTGTATTGCTTAAAGATTCTCCTGTGACCACCATGCCTCTGTGATTGTTGTAAAATCCGTCTTACACATCTTATCCTTTGCAGTATCTCCTCAAGTTCCAAAGAAGTTATAACCTTACTCTATTCATTCTTTATTAGGCCCATCATTGAAAAAATGCCCGCAATGACACATACCTCACAACGTACCGAAAGCAACTCGTAATACTTTTCCTCAATGAAAAGAACTCCGGTCTCACTAACCCTAGCTACTCTGAGACTGAAAGACCTCTCTCTCAACAAAGTGTCCTACACATTCTTGAGGGCGGTCATGTCCACTAAAATTCCCATGCTATGAATGACCCAGCACTCTAATATCACAATCACCACAAAAAAAATAGTTGTAAACCTATACTAGCACATCAACAATACCAGACGGCATGGCAAGTACCCTACCCAATATAGTCCACATCTATGAAACAGGTTGACATAACAGATCGATCCTTGTACCTCTTGCAACCTTTATAACGAGTTTGGATAACTAAGAATTCAGGACAAAAGAAATAAAAACAGTTAATCCGTTTTTTTTTTTTTTTTTCAAAACTGGGTTGTTTTCCCCTCTCTGATGAAAAGTAAATATTCTTTTCCTTCTGTTTTGTGGATGAAGTCAGAATTTCATTTTTCTGACCTTGTTATACCTATCACAGCAAGGAAAGCTACTAATAGAGTCTGTGTATGTTATGTACTATCTGATTAACATAAAATAAATAAATAAAAATGTATTACTTAGGTCAGGTGTAGTTCATAATACATTTTTTCAGCCAGCTTAGGTCTATTTTTTTTACTTACAAAACATATTCATAACTTTTAGTTATGTACTTACCATAACTTTAGATGTTTGGGATCCATCTCGCCTACATTCTGTACTGATGGGTTCGGAGCCGATCCTCGGCTCCGACTCGGCACGCTATGCTATAGAGCGAAGTCTCTTATTGGCTGAGCTATTCTATATCCCAGGATGCACCACCACTACTTCCCCAGATCTTGTTTGTCCGCACTCATGCACACACACATAACTGTTTATATAACATTGCCAGATGTTTCAAGATGAAACGATAGTACTCGGACCGTCCGGTCTCTTCTGATCTCCAAGGCAGGGGGAAGGGGGGTGGGTTATTAGGAATGTAGGCGAGATGGATCCCAAACATCTAAAGTTATGGTAAGTACATAACTAAAAGATGTTATGTGATCCTATCTCGCCTACATTCTGTACTGACCGGACAGCGTCCCTAGCATCTGATTCCTGGGTGGCTCACTGGAAAACACTCCTGAGAACTGTGGAACCAAATGAAGCTCGCCCCCGAGATGCCACATCCAATTTGTAGTGGGAAATGAAGGTGTGTGGAGAACACCACGTAGCCGCAGCACAAATGTCGCTAATGGCAAGCTTAGAATGGAATGCTATTGAAGTAGCCATAGCTCTTGTAGAGTGAGCTTTGACAGAGGTTGTAAGCTCTTTATTAGAAGAGGAATAAGCCTGACTGATACAGTCCCTGATCCACTTGGCAATAGTGACCTTTGTGACGGCATTGCCCAATTTATTGTCCGAAAAGGACACAAACAATTGATCTGTTTTCCGTGTTTGTTGGGTCCTATCTAAATAAAATCGCAATTGTCTGTGAACATCCAATGTGTGGAAGATGTATTCTGCTTTGTTTGAGTACTTTGGGAAGAAAACTGGTAGTTCTAATGACTGTTGCAGGCAAAAACTGGAACAAACTTTAGGGACAAAGGATGGGTTAGGCCTGAGGGATACTCTATCTTTGTGAAAAACCAGGTACGGTGGTTTCACAGATAGAGCTTGAAGCTCTGAAACCCTTCTGGCTGAAGTAATCGCGACCAGAAAGGCAGTTTTCCAAGAAAGAAATTTCAAATCACAGGTTGCTGCCGGTTCAAAGGGGGAAGAGGTTAAAGCACGTAATACCACATCGAGATCCCACGGAGGAGCAGGATGAGAAATCGGAGGTCGTAAAAGCGCAGCACCTTTTATGAAGGTTTTACACAATCTGTTGCTCATCAAAGGTGGGTTTATAGATTCATGAAAATTGGAAATAGCTGCCAATTGGACCTTGATGGTAGAGACTGAAGAACCTTGATTGAATAGGGAAGTTAGAAACTTCAGGACTTCTGACACCGGGATAGTGATGGGATCTAGACCCCAGAGTTGAGCCCAAATAGCAAATCTCTTCCATTTGCTATTATACAATTTCCTAGTGGCAGACTTGTGGGCCGAGGATAAGATACGTATGACTTCTGGGTCTAAAGTATGATTTCTGACTATAGTCGGAAGAGGAGGAGCCAAGCTGCTAACTTCAAAGAGTGAAGGGACCGATGGAGTTGTCCCGACTGATGAATTAATAGGTCCGGGATCTGATCCAGGAACCATGGACTGTCCAGTGCATACTTCCGAAGATAGGGAAACCATACCTGACTAGGCCAGTAAGGGGCAACTAAAATCATTTTGCTCCCTGAGTGAGTCACCTTTTGGATCACTCTGGGAAGGAGGGGAACCGGAGGGAAGGCGTATAGCAAGCCGGTGGGCCAGGGATGGGCTAAGGCGTCCATGGGAATCTCCCCCAGAGCTGGAGTGAGAGAGAAGAATTTTCTGCACTTCACGTTCAGCGGGGTTGCGAAAAGGTCGCAACAAGGAGTTCCCCATCTGCTGAAGATCTGAGTTGCCACTGCATCGTTCAGAGACCACTCGTGAGGAGAGAGAATAGTTCTGCTTAGTCTGTTGGCTATCACGTTGGATTTCCCAGGGATACGAGTCGCTACCAGAAAACGTCTGGTCGCCACTGCCCATTCCCAAACTCTCATGGCCTCTCTGCAAAGGGGGTAGGATCTGGTCCCTCCCTGCTTGTTCAAATACCAGACTACTGACATGTTGTCGGACTGAATGGCAATTACTCCCTGAGGAAGGTAATCGTGGAGGGCTTGTAGAGATAGGAGCACCACCCTCATTTCTAGAATGTTGATGTGAAGGAGACTCTCGTCGGAATGCCAATTGCCTTGGACTGACCTGCCCAGGTAATGCCTCCCCCCCCCCCCCCGTCTGGGAGGCGTCCGTCGTCAATGTGGCCGTAGGAGGAGGTGGAACGAAGGGCCGTCCCTGATCCAGATTGGAGGACACCAGCCACCAGTGGAGGTCCCGTTTGCAGGTTTCCGTGATCCGTATGAGGTGACAGAGGGAGATCCTGAAAGGACCACTGGGTCGATAGGAGCCACTGGAGAATTCTCATATGCAATCTTGCTAAGGGGACTAGGAGAACAGTGGCCGACATGGAGCCTAATAGTTGCAGGACCATCCTGGCTGGGGCTTTGGATTTGGGAAGCAAGGCTCGGACTTGAGCCTGTATAGTCTGTATCCTTTCTGTAGGAAGATAGACCCGCATTTGGTTCGAGTATATCTCGACTCCGATGAACCTTATGCGCTGAGATGGCAGCAACACAGACTTTGGCCAACTGAAGGTGATTCCAAGGGAAGTGCCTAGTGATATGGTGGCTGCTAGGTTCTGCAATAGTAGACGCCTGGTGGTGGCAGTCAGGAGCCAGTCGTCCAGATACAGAAACACCTGGAATCCTAGACTCCTCAGGTGAGCAGTCACAACCGCCAAACATTTGGTGAACACCCTGGGGGCTGTGGTGAGACCAAAGGGCAGTGCGCAGAACTGAAAATGACCGTCTCCCAGGCTGAAGCGCAAATGTCTCCTGGATGCCTGATCTATCAGGATGTGATAATAGGCGTCCTTGAGATCTATGGAGCACATCCAAACACCTTTCTCCAGCAGTGGGAGAATGGATTGTAAGGTGACCATTCGGAACTTGGACTTCTTGACTGAACGATTTAGGTTGCTGAGATCCAAAATGGGCCTCAAGTCCCCGGTCTTTTTTTGGCACCAAAAAGTATCTTGAGTAAGTCCCTAATCCGATCTGGTCTGCGGGGACCGGTTGGATGACTCCTTTTTGAAGCAGCTTTGAGATTTCGAAGGCTGCGATTTCCAGTTGACTGGGTGGCGGGTCTGGGATTTTCCTGGACGGCGGAGGGGGGTGTGAAAAGGGGATGGCGTAACCTCCGGCGATGATTCGAAGCACCCATCGGTCCTGAGTGATACCCTCCCAGGCTTTTAGGTGCCTCGAAAAACGACCCCTGACTGGCTCCGGAGCTGCACAGTCGGGCAATCCTTCAAGGATTGTGGAAGGCTGAAGAGCCACGAAAGGACTCGCGGTCTCCAGTGTTGCGGGGGCCTCTGCCGCCTCTGGGATGGCGTCTTCCAGAAAAATTTCCCCCTCTGCCTCTAGAAGGGGGATCGTCCTGCTGCGAGGGATAAGACTTCTGGGATTTACGGAACCACATTTTCCCTCCTCTTTTAGCCTTGGGGTAAGGCCGAAAGGAAGTGGAAAACTGTGCCCCTACGGCAGTCAAAGTCTTACCTTCTTGCTCACAGCGGGTCAATGTGTCCTTTACCTTGGGTCCAAACAAAGAGGACCCATCAAAGGGAGCGTTGGCAAAGGAAGACTTAAAGGCTTCCGCAAAATGACACAGGCGGAGCCAGGCTTGCCTCCGTAGAGCAACACCCGTACCCGCCGCTCTACTCGCCCCCTCGGCTGCATATGAAATGAGCCTCATGGACGATTTTGATATCGATGACAGAGTAGCCAACTGAGAGCCAACCGTCTGGGCCAGCTGCTCAGGTAGGTTACCCAAGAGGGTATCTGAAAGCTCCTTGATCAGATCCCTCTGAAATCTAGTGAAGTGCGTCAAATAGTTCAGGGACCTTAAAGTAAAGGCCGCTGAACTGAGGGTGCGCTTCCCGTACTGGTCCATGCTCCTAGACTCCTTATTAGGAGGATGGACGGATGTCGAAGCCTCTGCTACATCTTGTTGGGTAGCAGATGCCACCACCAGGGCATCTACAGCCACACCTTTGGTCAGAAACTCCTTCTCTGGGGTTGCTGATAAGAATTTATTTGGGCGAGCCGGCACCGGTTCCACAGAGTCTGGATGCTCCCACGCCCTTCGACAGATCAAATCTAGGAGCTCGTTGAAGGGCGGAGACACCCAGGAGGCGGAGGGCTGAGCCCCGAAGGCCTTGAGGAACACTGACTCGTCAGCGGAAGGGGGTTTCGAATGCCAGCCGCCTCGTTGCTTGAGGGCTTCCAAGATGTCTGCAAAGGAGACATCATCTGAGGACGACTTAGTGGACCCCTCCGCATCATCAAGATCGGTGTCTGACGTGAGAGACTCATCGGGGGAGTCGACGTGCTTCCTCTTGCACAGTCTTTTCCTCGGGGGTTCCTCCGAAGAAACTTCAGAGGAACCTCCAGGAGGGGGGGAACCCCACTGGGGGTGACCTCAGGCCCCGGGGCTCCGCTGTCTAGCGACAGGGGGACTACAAAAGACCCAATCTCCGTGTGTAGGGAAGGTGCCGGTGAGACTGTGGAGGTAGCCAAAGAAGATTTGGCCAAAGCACTCCTCATGGCCCTGAAGGCCGGACCACCAGAGTCCTGGGAAGGTCCAACCCCCGGGGCCACAACAGTAGACGGCACCCCCGCAGCCGACGCACCGAGAGGAAGGCTCGGAACCGAAAACATCAGTCCCGAAGCGTCCCCCCCGGGGCCGACCGAGGAGGTCCGTGTACCGAACTCAGACTCGAAAGCCGGGATTGAAGTAAGGGTCGGAGCCAACCCGAAAACCTCCATCGGCTCCACCAGCACCGGCTCCAATGGTGCCGAGGCTGTTGGAGGAGGAACCAGAACTACAGGGTGGGCCATCGGCTCCGAAGCCGATTGGGCTGGAGCAGAAACTAATTTCTGGAATACAGGAGACTGAAACAGTCTTTGGAGCACCCTGTCGATGTCCGAATCCGACATCTTGGAAGATCGGGAGGAGACCAACCGGGTCCGAACAGACTTCTCCATCGGCTCCAAAGGACTGGGGGACCGGCTCCGAATAGACTCTATCAATATCGGTGCCGAGGGAGCTTCCATAGCAATTTCCCTCGGTGCCGAAGAGGGCTTCGGCGCCGAAGGGGAAGAGTCTGAGCCGGCAACCCTCATCGGCTCCAAAATCAGTGGAGCCGATGAAGGTGACCCGCCTCTCGAAGCCCCAGCTATTGGCTCCGAAACCAGAGGAGTCGAGGCTGGAGGCATCGAGGCAGACCGTTCCGCCCTCGGCTCCGAAGTCCGTGGAGCCGATGGAGAAGCCTGCCTAGATTTCTTAGTGGTCGGTTCCGACGGGCTGGTCGGAGCAGACTATTTATTTTTCTTAGCTGGAGAGGAAGACGAAGATAAGGCCTCTTCGAAGGAGGGTTTGATAAGCCCTTTTAAGATCAATTTATTCTTCCTCTCTTGGAGGACCCTAGAGGAAAAAGCGTGACACACGCTGCAAGACTCCTGAAGGTGTTTGGCGCCTAAACAGTACACGCATAAGGAGTGATCGTCCGTGATGGACATTTTGTAGTTGCATCTCGTGCATTTCTTAAATCCTGAGGGTCTATGCTCCTTAGACATAATGCTTGTAGACTACTCACTATATCAGAGAAAAAAAACACAATATATGTAATTCAGCACAAAGATTTACACACAATAAAAAACTTTTTTTTTTTTTTTTTTTTTTTTTTTAACGCGAGGCGAAAGCCCAAGAAACTTAACAAACAACAAATACAAATACACCAAAAGGAGGGCCAAGAACCCTCTAACTAAAACAGGCACTTGACCTCTCCGAAACAACAAGAAGACTCACTAAAGAACGAGGGGAAGGCCCCTCTAACTTAAATGGAAACCTTTCCCTGTCCACACACAAAATTTACCACAAAAAATTCACAAAAAAGCAATTATACACAAAGATAGCTGTTAAAACAGCTTTTGGGTAAAGATTAAAGAATTTCCTGACAGAAAAACTCTCAGAAAAAAAGCACTTAGCTCAGCCAAGTTCGAGACCACGTCCTAGCTTGTAAGCGGCAAACGAGATCTGGGGAAGTAGTGGTGGTGCATCCTGGGATATAGAATAGCTCAGCCAATAAGAGACTTCGCTCTATAGCATAGCGTGCCGAGTCGGAGCCGAGGATCGGCTCCAAACCCATCAGTACAGAATGTAGGCGAGATAGGATCACATAACATCCAAATTTGTCTCAGCATAGGACTCTGCTTTAGTAAGCAATCTCGTCAAATAAAGAATATTCACAAGTGATCTTTAAATGTGTGCAAACTGGTCCCTGTGCAATGGAAACAAGCTGTTAGCACATAATTTTTAACTTTTATCTACCACCATCACCACAAGATACATCACAAAAAGACAGCTTGGGGGGGGGGTTCACAGCTTGCTTTCTGTGAAGATACTGAATACCATTAGTAACCCTATTCCATCTTGTTATTGAAGCCTTGCTAGTAAATATTTCATTTATTTATGTGTGTGAGTATACGTGTTTCTTTAATTTATCGAAACCAAAAATTACTCAATATTCAGTCATAAGTCATAAAGGTCCAATACACATGCACACACGATACTCTCAACTCTCACGAATTTGGGGGAACACATCTAAATTTGTTCTCAAACTTTTGTTCCATCCCTCCTAAATTTGGAAATCATTTTGAGTTAAGAGTACCTAATATGGAATATTCTCCCTAATTATTTTTTTCTTTGTCCATACTTCCAAGGTAACAGTTGAAAGGCATGACGCATACATACAAAGGTAGATTGTGCTAACACATATGCAGCTATTTTCCACATTAGAAGAGTGGGCTACCTTTTCCATTTTTTCAGACTCCAACTTATGAAACAAAAACAAAAATCATGTTTGTTACAGTCCTTTGCAAGAACCGTATACGATTAAAGAATAAGTGTACTCATCAAACCAAATAAAATATCTCTAACTGCCTAATAAAAAGAGCCTGTTGCCACACACACATACCTTTATATAAATAAATATATGTGTGTGTGTACAAACAATATAATGAATGCATTTTAAATATCCAATCATTTAATACTGTCGTTAATGAAAATCAGGATAAATGAACACAGCATAGTCAGTCCCTCATCAAACATGATTATTTTCATCTCTGCTGACTCCTGTTGTTTAACCCTTTGTCCAAGATCAAAAGCACTTTAACAATAGCCAAGGAAGATGGCAGCAAGCTTTGAGTAATTCACACAAAATTGATTGAAGTACCTCTTACCACATACTGTGCCAGGGAAAAGACTAGAATATCTAACTATTTTTTTTACAGTTTTAGTCGACCTTTTAGTTTATGTGATGAGCTTTAAGACACTGCAAATGTTACGTTTAGATTGAAATGTGTAAAAAACACTACAAAGTGTGCATATGATTTTAAGTGTCCTTTTTATGAGCTTGTAACTGACATGAACAGGTTTAGAAAAGTAAAGAGAAATCTGTAGGGCCACAAATGTCCACTGTACAAGAGGAAAACTGTGCAAACACAATTTTCATGACAACAAACACAGTAATTTGACTGACCATTCCTTCTTATGGCAAGAACCAAAACCTCAGGATATGTGGGCTGCGTTAGACTTTCCTAAACTGTTAACACAAGCTAGTCTGAAGCACAGATGCATTGCATGTAAGTAAAAGTGCTACTAACTGACCCTGACTGACATACTTTGGATCTCGAAATGCACTGACCACTGCAAATATAGTTCAAATATCATGTATGAGTCTGAGTGTACGGCATGTTTGTGGTGCAGCTATACAATGTACACACTGAGAAAAACACAGACATGCATGGGCATGCATGCACAAACGCCCTGATATGCCCTCTGATTACAATGAATTTAAAAAGTCCATTCTGATCTGAATTCTGGTTTAATTTCAGATAACAAAATCTCTGTCTACCTATGCAAGATATTCTTTGTGACATTTTCATCTCAGGACGCCTTGATAATACTAATTTCATTTTGTTCTACAAAACCTAAAACTTTGTTACGGAAAGTAGACAACAGATTAAGAACAATATGTATGTGCATCTGAACATGTAAAATGTGTGTATAGATTCATACATTGTTACTAGGCTAATGCTCCAGGGGGCCTTTCCATGCCTAGCCAAATTTTCCTAAAAGAATAATGACGTCCTGTATCCAAATAATACATTGAGGACCAAGCATTTATAAGCTACCAGTGTCCATAAGGGAGATGGGTGTCAGGCCCAATGTAAATTTCTTATTCCCATCCACTGGTCCAGGTTGCGCTTAAATTGGGTAATTTACAAACTCAGCTTCACATAAATGAGAAGCCTTTTCCATAATAAGAGCAGTCTCTGGGACACACATCTATCTCTCCAGAATGTTTTGTTTAAGTTGGCTTTTACTAGAAAGGCTCATCCAGACTCTGCTACACTTTGCTGTGAGGGAAAGGTTAGTTTGTTTTTTATTTGTTGTATTACTTTATTGCCCTTTTTCTATTTTGAATACTGTGATTTGTTTCATTTACCTTGTGTTTTTACTTGTATTCTGCTTTTAACTGCATATCAAAACTTGGAGAGACCACATCTCAGATTTCCCCACCTTCCCACCCAGTTACTGCACCACTGTCTTTCTAGTTGCCTTCCCCTTATGTTAATTTGACCATATATCTCATTTCCTCTCTGTTTTTACTGGCTTGTGTGAGTAAGCACAAAATTATCATTTTGTGAAATCACTCCCCTTCAACTATTTAAATTTATTGGCTATACTACTGTATTCCATAGTACCAGAATACAAAAGTGACCACCCCCTTTCAATCTATCTTGCTGTTTTAAATATAGTGACTCTCCACTAAAACTTCACTTTTTAGAAAGGTAAAAAAAAGAAGTTATGTACTCACCATTACGTTCCATGTTTGTAGTCCCAATCTCCCCCTTCATTCTTACATATGGGTTCAGAGCTGATCCTTGGCTCCAACTCGGTCTATTACAAAGCTCAAAGCCTTCTAGTTGGCTCGTGGCTAGGTAGGTATCCCATAGTGCACCAGTACAATCCCCACATCTTGTTTGCTGCTAAACTATAGAAAGAAAGAACCAAGGCTATTCAGAAAGAACAATAATGAAAGGTCTCCACCTTATTATGGAAAAACTATCCTGTCTCTAGATCCTACCAAGACGGGGGCAGGTTTGCAAGAATGAAGGGCGAGGTGGACTACAAACATGGAAAGTTATGGTGAGTACATAACTTCTTTATGTTCTGTAGTCCTATTTTGCCTTCATTCTTACATATGGGACAGAGTCCCTAGCACCTTATTCTTGGGTGAGTCACAGGAAAAATACTCCTGAGTATCTTGGAACAAAATGAGGCTCTACCCCTACAGGTCAGGTCCAATTTGTAATGAGTAATAAAGCTATGAGGGGTAGCCCAGGTTGCTGCTGCACAAATATTGTCAATTGGAACTCTGGCTTGGAAGGCAGCAGATGTAGACTGGGATCATGTAGAAAATGCCTTAATCTTGAATGGCATTTTCTTCCTCCTTTAATAGGAGTGCCAATCAGCTGTCCTCGCCAGACTGCAAGTGCACAGCTGGGTTGGTCTGAGTTATCCACTTCAACTTCTGTATTTGTATTCCCTGTTCTGTATTTGTATTCCCTGTTCTGACAGTTCTAGTTCTATCTGTTTCTCCCATCTTGTGACTTTCTCTCCTAGGTCTGCCCATTCTATATTTCTGTTTTTGATTAAGCTAACATGTGGTAATCGATTAGATTTATAAAGTGCAAAGAACTCCTGGGGCAATGAACAGCTGGCTACACTGTTCCCTTCTGTGTCCCAGTACAGGTTACACAATATCAATCTGTTTGCATGATTCTTAAACAATTCTTGCTCATATTCCTTATCAGGTCCTGGTGTATTACAATAATACAGGGTACAGTGCAACAGTTGTTGCTTATCAATGTCAAGGGAGGGGAACTTGCTGATGGCTACATTCCTTAACTCTTCGGTCACAGTCCCTGGACCAGTCGTAACTAAGTCCTGACTGTACCAATAAAACATTTCACCCTCCGATTGCACTGCAAAGGTATCAATTTGTCGCTGTGCTTCCATACCCTGCATGGTTGGGACTACTGCTATACCAAATAGCTGCATGAGGTCTCTGCCCAAGAGGTTTACTGGGCATTTTGCAGAAACAATTTTGCTTTTTTTTGTCAATCCTGAAACTGGATCAGTTATTGCAATGTCACGGGAGAGAGGCTACCGATACAGCTGTCCATTAGCTGCTTTGACCAGTATGTAATCAGGTGTCTCTGTGTTTTCTGGCAGTTTGGAGGGATGTATCAGGGTTCGAGATGCCCTTGAGTCACACAGGAATTTGACTTCCCTCCCTTCTACCAAGAGTGTAACTTCTGGTTTTGTGTCTGCTAAATAAAGCTCCAAGCTCAATAAATCTAGGTCTAATATTTCATTTTCTTCATTGTCACTAACTTCCTGCACTTCCTCTACTCCCTCTATCACATTCTCATTTGTCCCTTCTTTGCTAGCCCCTTCTAGTGATTCCTGACTACCATATAGTCAGTCCTCACCCTCCTTGTCTTCCGTTGCCTTCTTGTTTTTCTTGCAATCCCTTGCCAAATGTCCCTTTTTACCACATTTAAAACATTCTCCCCTTTTCTTTCGCCCTTCAAAGTCCTCTGATCATTGATCAGATTGTTTCCCTGTGCATTTTTCTTGCCCTTTTTCCCCGGACTGTACTACGTAAACTTCTGCTCCATCTTCTACAGAAAATACTTGAGCTTTCTTTTCTTTTTGCTATTAAAATGCCTTTAGGCATGCCTAGCATATTCAAGTAATGATTGTAACTTGCTTGTACGATGATCTACCATGTGTTTTGCAATAAAACGGCTTATAGGTGCAATACTGCCCTTTAAAAATGCATTCTTTAACTGCTGTTCATATGGAGAAATCTTGTGTTTGATCTTCAGGAACCTGCATTCCACAGTGGTTATTAAAACACTCTTAATAGTCTGGCATAATACGGGTCAATAGTTTCACCTTCTTGTTGGATGCACTGATTAATGCAAGTCCAGTCTGCCCTAGGTTTCCATTTTTCAGAGATGCGGTCTGTAAGACCTTTTACTCTGGTGTCTAATTCTGCGCTGCTATGTGGGAGGGGTCTGTGCAGCGTCACGGGGATTCCAGTTCCCACTAATCATATACCAGTCTGGCCCCACAATTTGTCTAACTACCTTTTCTACCTCTTCTCCGTTTAAGTTATAACTCAGCCTCATTCCTTGTAAATCTTCAGAGAATTTTCTAAAATTAACCTTTGGATGGGAAATTCCCTCAGTGGCTTTCCGGATGTCTTCCGGAGTCCAAGGTCTATACACTAAAATAGTTGGGTCCTGATTGTCCTGATCTGCCTGAGGGTTGGGTACTTCTATAAGTGGGCATATTTCTTCTTCTTCACTTATAGATCGTGAATTCTTAACCATTTGCCATAACTCGATGACTTCATCTGAGTTGCCTGCCTTTGTTCGGGACCTGGTCTCGATGGGATCTCTAATTTTAGTCAGTTTTATTTTCATAATATCTCTATCTTCAGTGACCACAGGATATAGTGGGGGTGGACTAACCTGTTCACTTGCTTCATATTCCGGTAAGGGAGGCGGAGGTGCTGATGCTATTACTAAACTATTATCCTCCTTATCTAAAAACATTGCTTTTGAATTTTTGTACGGTTTACTTCCTCAATCCACCTGTGTGCCTGAGGAATTCCTAATTTACGTTGCTTTTTTACCTGACCTTTGGAATCGGTTTTAAGCTGTTTGACAAGTTTGATAAGCGAGGATTTTTCTAATTTTCCGAATTCGTACTTATTAACCCATTTTGAATAATATTTAATATTGTCGGCGCGCTGCAACTGCATGTATTTTGCGTCTTCTGTTAATGGCGGATTTTGGGGTCTTTTTGTACAATTATTACCCATTTTGTTCTACCCTTTGATCGCTACGTAACTTTTCTTAATTTTTTAACATGGTACCACGGATTTTGTTATAGTCTCTTCAGAATGACTGCCTACTTATTCTGTTTCTCCTGATCTATGACAAGGCAGTAATCTTTTTTGTCCCTGACTTGTAAGAAAAATACAATCTAACAAAAACAATACACATCTAGTCCCTGATCTAAAACAGAAACCAGAAAAAAGTAGATTCACCTTACCTGAGCCCACGTGACTGATCACCAATTCGCGGAGACCAGTCCTTCAGTCGCAGATCAGAAAGTGGCTGGCCTCTTTTGAACGACAATTCAGTTGGAGGGCTTTTCAGATAAGAAGAACCGATTTGGTTTCTTCCCCATACGGTTTCAACCACCTTGCCTGTCTGATCCGAGGTGAAGAGAGGGTTCCGGTCTGAAGGACCAATCTGTCAAAGGAAAAAACTTTAAAGACCAATTCACGTTAGGTTCAAGCAAGGCACCCTTTATTACTTGCAGCAAGGAGACAAAGCATGTAGGCACAAGGTTTGTCTGAATCATTGGTGATTAGTATGTTATTCTTATACAGTTCTCTTCCTGTCACACAGAAAATGTTACCATTCTATTGCTGACGTAGTTAGACACAGCTTTCTGTATGTTCTACAGAAAATGTTGCTAGACTTATTGCTGACCAAGTTAAATTATCTGCTGTTTTGCAAAACATTTTGAGAAAAACAACCTAGCCTTGGGCTTATTTTAGTCCATTTCAACTATTCAATTCTTCAATTGTACTGTTCTAATACATGTTACATTTTGCCTAGATTCAAGGTACATTTCTAGCTTTAGCACAAGTAATGCTGACTATGGTTTAAACTTTCAAGCATCTATTGTTTTCTTTATCAATAGCTTCTAGCAGCTGCATGTTTTCTCATGGCCTAAGCAGAAATGAATATCCCTTTGTTAAGTTTCATGATATTAGCAGAAATGAATTGTCTCTTATTATTTTCATGACATTAGCAGAAATGAAATGCTTCTTATTATTTTCATGACATTAGCAGAAATGAAATGCTTCTTGTTATGTTTCTAATAGCTGTGCAGATTCATGCAGTGTGAACAGAATAAATGCATTAACCTTTTTAAACCTCGAATGCACTAAGCATGCATATTACTATTACACATTTTTCTAACACATACCGGTAAGAATCATGTCAATAATGCTGTATCCTCTAGGAGATTTAACAGCTTCTCAAGAGAGGTTTTGTTTATGAATCCTGAGAATTTTTGGACATATCCTATAATAGTATAGGTGTCTAAGAATATTGAGAGGTAAAGTCACCCAAAATAATGGAGTTTTTGCTGATAGGGAGATCATTCAGAACATTGAGGAATCTTACATGGTCATCAATGAACAAAGAAGGTGTTCTGTGGCAAACAATAGTTAATACTGCATAGAATGACTTGTAGTTCAACAGGTTCAGATTGTGGGTCCCAGGGTATTGCTTGCAGGTAATATTAATTATGGTAATAGGTATTATGTAATGCTGTATCTGCTTACCCTTGGAGCTTTTCTCCCCGGGCCTCCGCTGAAAATGGACATGCATCCAGTCACACTATCCCGGTCAACAAATGTAAAATAAAATAAATTAAATAAATAATATCTTCCTTGACAAATAAGGAGACTCCAAAGTTGCCAGTGGGTCTGAAGACATGAACATCATTATAACCAGGTGTAGGAGGAGTGTTCTCCTTACATTTCAACAAAGTCTTAGCAACTATGCAGACACGAATGCTTTCTAAATGTAAGTGCCCCTCAACATCAGGCAATTTATTGGTCAAACATCTGGTATTGAGAAGAGCCATCTTAATATGATCTGATTTTGGGACTGGTACATCAGTTATGTTGGAATATCTGTGAACTTGGATCTGCCTAAAAAAATGCACTACAATGACAGCAAATGCTTTAGTCGGTAAGAAGAAGCTTTGTAATGAGAAGCATAGGCCTTCTATAATGAAGCATGCTTGATTATTGAGCATCTCATCCCATACTGATACTTACTGGATCCACCTAGAATGGCATCAGCTATTTAACCAATCACTGAAACCAGTTATCTTTTCCTTGTATCGATGCATCATTCGATATGAAGAAAGGATGACACTCAGGATCAGTGTATTATCTGTAGTATACATGAATAGTTCTGACACTTCTCTCTGTATGCACGTCAGGGTTTTGCACTCCCATATGGACCATAATTATGTCATAGTCTTATCTGTCAGGAAATAATGTCCTTGAGACCCTTGTAATGTCTGCAATCCTGGCTTCTGAAAGACAGCTCACTGTTACACTCTCTTGTCCAGCCTTGAGAGTGACGAGTCAGTGTGACAATAGGCTGACCTTCCACTTTGCCCGCTGCTTAGCTGTTCAGATGAGGAATGTAAATGCAGCACAGAGTGCATATAAACATGGTAGAATACAAAAAATATAAAGGAGGGTTTCCATTAAATGATATGTTTATCCCAGATGGTGCAGACTTTAAAAAGGAAGATTGAAAAAGGAGTTAAATCTTCTACACAGTTAACTGTATACAAAATATTAAGGAAGATAAGAAACAAACGTAACGAGCTTTAGCAGTCTAAGGAGAAAATTTCCCAGTCTGATCTACTGCTCACTAGTATAAACAGAAGAGAATTAGGACAGTCAACTCAAGAGCAGCACTGGTTGGCTGGCTGTGTGGATACCCTGTATTCTGACTCTGGAATACAATAAGAGGGTAAAAGTATTTAAATGGCTTACACAAATGATACTTGTGCTTACTGACAACAATGGAGGAGGTGAGAAAGAGGAAATTTGGTGGTTAAATTAACATAAGGGGTGGACAATAACAGAAACACTGACTTTAAAACCACAACAATACCACGGTGGTAGAGTGGAAAAAAGTTATGTTGGTTAAAGAACAAAACAATACACCTGCAGTAAAATGCAGGACAGACTGCACAGGTGTGAGCATTCCCACTTTGATTGACATGAGTGAGTGGGGAGTGGCAGCACATTTATATTACTCAGCTATGGTGACCAGTGCAGATGTCATACATATAAATTACAATGTCTGTTTCCTTCCGGGCAAGTGCTTACTGTATTATACTGACCATAAATTGCAGTGAAATTACATTTCCTTTTAAACATTTATTACTGTGGTACAACTAGTTCAGCTATTTTGATCAGATGTTATGCTTCATTAGTAAAGAAAACAAGTAAAATAATTTTAAAATATGTATATAGTAAAGAAATAGTATAGAAATAGTTTACAGAATAAAATAAAATTATGGTTCAAAAGTACAGCCTACAAATTTAAGTGTCCAATTATGTTTTCCTGATAAATAAGTAATAAGTGCACATTTGTATAAGAAACATGTTGGTGTTAATGATCAGAGAATGAATTCACATAACAGCAAAACTGAGATTTCAGTTTACAGATCTGAAACAAAACTGAAAGATACAGTTTATTTATCGAATTACGTGATCTCTCCCCCTCTTATCAGAACAGATGTGGACATAGGCAAAAATAATGAACTAATTTTAAGTACTGGCTCATAAAATTTGAAAGTTGCTTGAATAACTAGTTTGGCATATCAGCATACATTTTCTGAAGGAATTGAAGTCTGAAACTCAAACGTCAGCCATTACTTAGTGATATCAATCATCATTAGTGATTTGTCAAAATATAATAAAAAGTAACTGCATAAACATGCTATCAATATTCAGTGACATTAGTCACCTATGACTTGCCAGAAATATCGTAAGAATTACTACAAATACAGCTTTGCAAAAATGCCGTCTGTTATTAAAGACCAGCAGTTGTGCATTTCACTAATATGGTGTGCTCTGAATTTTCTTAGCTGTGCGTTGGTAACAAATGTGGTGTTTTCTGAGTTGTCAAAGTTTACTGCAGGTCAGATGAAAAAAAAAAAACTGAAAGAGTATTGCTGCATTTTCTGCTTACTTTCTGAAAACCTGTTCTCTACTTGTTAAGCTAACTGCTTAGTTCTTAATTTTATTCCTGTTATAATTACAGTACGTTTCTTTGCCACATTTACAGCGCATAGTGCATTTTTGCAACAGAGGACATTTTCTAAATTATAACAGCCAATGTTTGACATTGTTTGACTTAGTTCACAATGCTGTGTTTTGGCAGCATTATGTAGTATGTAGTAGTGTGCATTATGCAAGTAGAAAACAAGTAATCTCCGTTGTATCCCTGAAGTCTCAAAACAACCCACTAAAGTGTAGTGGGTCTAAAAACAAAACA
Source organism: Protopterus annectens (assembly GCF_019279795.1). Classification (NCBI taxonomy): domain Eukaryota; kingdom Metazoa; phylum Chordata; order Ceratodontiformes; family Protopteridae; genus Protopterus; species Protopterus annectens. Next base: position 1,174,236,989 of record NC_056743.1, on the reverse strand, counting down.
GTGTAAGAAACTTCTCTGTGTGGAAGATTTTCAGTCCATATATTTCTAGTTAATCACTGTATATAATCAGATCAGACAAGTAGCGAACGTAAACTCGTCAAGTCAAAAAGTAATAATAGAAAATATATAATTCTACAGCATTGACAGCTACTAGGTAGGGCAGGACCAGCTCGAATGTCACACTTATGGGGAAGGGATGTGAATTTAACATGTGTACCAATAACACTGTTTTACAGCACAATAAACCACTCCCATGCCTGATAAAAAGTATATATATATTTAGAAAGCTTGTGAGGAAATTATTACTCTATTTTTGTTTTACTTGGATCGCTTGTCTGTGTACTTAATGAAGGATTCTCGACGGGAAACAGACTGCCTGCCTTGCTTGGATTACTTTAGAATACTTAGTAATGCTGCAGAATTATATATTTTCTATTACTTTTTGACTTGAGTTTACGTTCGCTACTTCTACTACTGTTGTCTGATCTGATTATATACAGTGATTAACTAGAAATATATGGACTGAAAATCTTCTACACACAGAAGTTTCTTACACTGTTTCATTATGTAAGTAGCATACATTATGAATATTCAGTTTTGGTACTGCCCTTAAGCAATGAATATTCATAATGTACACCGGCCCCTCATCAGTAGTTGGTGACAGTTGCTTGAGTTGGGTTGTTGTTGGGTAGGGTTTGCTACTGCACATCCAGGGAAGACTTTTCATTAAATAAGCCACATAAACAGTTTTAACATTACAAATATTAGAAAAAAACACAAGTGCAATATATTATGGCACTGTTCTGATGTAGAAATACTCAAAAGAAAATTTCCCCTTTGGGTTTAAAATGTATCCACAGAGATCTATGAGTTCTGATTCAGACCTAGCCACAAGAGAGACAGAGAAAGAGAGAGAGAGAGAGAGAGAGAGAGACTACTCAGTGCTTTAAGGAGTAATTAAATGAAACAAAGCAAAAAGGCCAATCAACAAAACAGATCAGCAACAAACCAGAGGTAGACACTGAAAAAAGAAGCAAATAACCTCATCTCAGAAAGGCTATGCACAATAAATCTAATAGAACCAACATCTGGCTGAAAAAAAAAAAAAAAACATTTTAAAGAACAAAATAATAAACTTCCAGTAAAATAAAACAGTTCTGGCAACAGAAATATTACAGCTAAACAAGTACAATATAATTTTTCACTTTCCTGATGAGTATCAGAAAACTTTGTCAACACAAACAATCCTGACAGTCTCGAGGCCTTGCAAAGAGGGGGGGGGGGGTATTTTTTTGTATTTTATTTTAATTTGTGAACCAGGTAGAACACTGATCCAGATGGACAATAGGGATAGCAAGTGTGGGTCGAAGGGGGCAACTGCCTTAGATGCAAAGTGTTAGGGTGTGCGACTGGAAGGAGGCTTTTTTTCCTGTAACAAAATGCTGATACAGAAAGACCCAAGTTTGACATTTTTTTTGCTCAGCAGCTGAAGAGTTGGGGGGGGGGGGGGGGGGCAAGTGGATTTTGTGTAGTGTGATTGCAAGCCAATCTGCTTCCAACAGTAATCTGAATTAGAAGTTATGCACTCACCATAACGTTCCATCTGAGTAGGTATCTTCATTTGTCTGCAACCTTTGGGATATGGATCCGATCTCGGATCCGAGCCGGCAACTTTTACCACAGTATAGATTCGAGCTCCTAGCTCCTCCCTTTACCCAAAATCTCCTGCCAACCCTAACTGACCTCAGATCAAGTTTGCCCGATATAAGCAATGTATAAGTGCCCCGGAAGGGGCTAATCCAAGACATATCCTAAAGGTCAGGGGGAAGGAGGGGGGGGATGGTTGCAGACAAATGAAGATACCTACTCAGATGGAATGTTATGGTGAGTACATAACTTCTAAATCTGAAGTAGGAACTTCATTTGTCAGCAACCTTTGGGACAGAGTCCCCAGCTACCGGAATCCTGGGTGGCCTTTATGGAAGAACATTCCGGAGCACTGCAGAGCCAAAGGACGCCCTACCTCTGGAGACAACATCCAGTTTGTAATGGCTGATAAAGGTATGAGATGAGGCCCAAGTGGCTGCGGAACAAATATCATCTAAGGGGACCCTAGATTTAAAAGCTGCCGAAGCAGCAACGGCCCTAGTAGAATGAGCTCAAACCCCCTGAGGTGCAAGCCTTCCCGAACTCTGATACACTAAGAGGATACAATTAGCTATCCACCGTGATAGTGTAACTTTAGAAATTGACTTGCCTAAACTTGTTTTGGCAAAGGAGACAAACTGGTCAGATTGCCTATGACCAGCAGTTCGATGAGTATAAAAACTTAATTGTCTGTGCACATCCAAGGAATGCAATTTATATTCTCCTTTGTTCTGGTAATGGGGAAAGAATACGGGAAGATTAATAGATTAATATTAGCTTCTGAAGACACCTTAGGCAGAAAGGACGGATTGATCCTGAGGTAAACTATCTGGATGGAAGGATAAATACGGCAGCTTAACGCATAGAGCCTGAAGTTCAGAGACCCTTTTAGCTGAAGTAATGGCCACTAAAAAGACCGTTTTCCAAGAGAGATATTTAAGATCAACCGTGGCCGCCAGCTCGAAAGGGGGGCTAGTCAAGGCTTGGAGAACCAAAGACAAATCCCATGGCAGTACTACCTCCCTGACTGGAGGCCTGAGAAGGAAAGCACCCTTGAGGAAAGCTTTACAAAGCTTAGCAGTCATCAGAGGGCCTGATTCATGCCCTACATGATAATGCGAAATCGCTGCCAGTTGTACCTTGACTGTAGAGCAGCTAGCCCCTTGATGAAAAAAAAGAAGTTATGTTCTTACCATAACGTTCCATGTTAGTTGTCTTCTTCTCGCCTTCTTCTTGCTGGATGGGTTTGGAGCCGACCTCGGCTCCGACTCGGCCACTCTAAAAGCTTGAGAGTTGGTTCCACCGGCTCGAGGCTCCCCTTATATCCCATAATGCTAGGCGTGAGTTACCTCAGATCTCGTTTGTAAGCTAGACCCAGCCTATAATAGTAATAGAATAATTAGTAACAAAATCCACCTCTATAAATAAGGGAGAAGAGAAGGGTGACCTACATCCTGATCCAGGAAATATGCACAGCAGAGCATATACCTAAAGTACAGAGGTGGTAGAAAGAGGTCACAATCACAACTCCTCTAGGTCTGTCCAGGCCAGGGGCAGGAGGGTGGGGCGAAGAAGAAGGCGAAGAAGACAACTAACATGGAGCGTTATGGTAAGAACATAACTTCTTTATGTTAAGTTGTCTATCTCGCCTTCATTCTTGCTGGATGGGTCCGCGCCCTAGCACCTTGTCCCGGGTGGCCTAACGGAACAGACTCCTGAGAACAGTGGAACCAAAGTTAGCTCTATGCCTAGAAGCTAAATCCAACTTATAATGAGAAATGAAAGTGTGAGGAGTAGCCCAAGTAGCCGCTGCACAAATGTTGTCAATAGGCAGTCTGTCTTGGAAGGCTAAAGAAGTAGCCAAAGCTCTGGTGGAATGGGCCTTAGGTTTATTAGGCAGCTGTTGGTGTCTAATTTCATATACAAGGGAAATCAAAGATGTTAGCCATCTGGATAATGATACCTTTGAAACTGAAAGTCCCTTTCTGCCTTCCGCATAGGAGACAAACAGCTGGTCAGATTTTCTGAATTGTTTTGTTCTGTCCAAATAGTACCTCAATTGACGATGAACATCCAGGCAGTGTAATTTTTGTTCAGATCTATTGGAATATTCTGGAAAAAAGACAGGGAGGTCAATGCTTTGATTTAGATTTGACGTCGAGACTACCTTAGGCAAAAAGGACGGGTTCGTTCGTAAGGATACCCTGTCCTTATGAAATAATAGATAAGGAGGTCGACAGCTGAGTGCTTGAAGTTCTGAAACTCTTCTAGCTGAAGTAATAGCTACCAGAAAGAGAGTCTTCCATGATAGCAATTTTAAAGAACAGGAGACTGCAGGTTCGAAAGGGGGAAGAATCAAAGAAGCAAGAACTAAATTTAGGTCCCAAGGAGAAGGAGGATTTCTTATAGGAGGTCTGAGAAGAAAAACTCCTTTCAAAAATGCTTTGCAAAGCTTGTGGGACATTAAGGCAGATTCAGAAATACCCACATGAAAGTTAGAAATAGCTGCCAATTGAACTTTAAGAGTAGAGGGAGATGAACCTGCATGGAAGAGTTCAGCTAGAAAATCAAGGACTATTTGGATGGAAGCAGTGAAAGGATCTATGTCCCTTCCTTGAGCCCAATATGTGAAGCGTTTCCACTTACTCAAATAAATCTTCCGAGTGGAAGATTTATGGGAAGCTATCAAAATATCTCGAACGGAGTGAGATAATTGAGGAAGCCTGGCTAAGGTTGGAACTGGAGGAACCAAGCAGTGAGGTTCAGAGAGGGAGGGAGCGATGTAACTGACCCGACTGATGGATCAAAAGATCTGGAACTAGGTCCAGATGCCACGGTCGCTCCAATAGAAATTGATGTAGAAAGGGGAACCACACCTGTCGAGGCCAGTAAGGAGCAATGAGGATCAATGAGGCCTTCTGAGCGATAGCTTTCTGTATCACTTGAGAGATTAGTGGGAAGGGAGGAAATGCATACAGAAGTCCCTGCTGGGTTGGCCTGGTAAAGGGAATAGAGTGAAATATTCTCTGCACTTGCTGTTTTGGGGAGTAGCAAAAAGATCGCAGCAAGGCTGACCCCACTTGAGGAAAATTTCTCTCACAACAGAGTCTTTCAGAGACCACTCGTGAGGCATGAGGATAGCTCTGCTCAACTTGTCCGCAATTTGATTGGACTTCCAGGGGATGTGCGTTGCTATCAGAAACCGCTGAGAAGAAATCGCCCATTGCCACAATCTGAGTGCTTCTCGACACAGGGGTATGACCTGGTTCCGCCTTGTTTGTTGATGTACCACACTACAGACATATTGTCTGTCTGGATTGCAATCGTTCCCAAGGGAAGAGAGTCTTGAAGGGCTTGCAACGCTAAAAGCACTGCTCTCATCTCCAGAACATTTATGTGCAAGTGGCATTCGTTTGGTTGCCATGTGCCCTGGACCGTCCTGCCCTGATAATCCCCCCCCACCCGATCAGGGAGGCATCCGTTGTCAGAGTAGCAACCGGAGGGGGTGGAACAAAGGGTCTTCCCAACAAGAGCTGAGGGGAAGACATCCACCACATGAGATGATTTTTGCACGCCTGCGTGATCATAATGGTGTGAGACATTGGAAGTTGCTGGTATGACCATTGTGTAAAGAGCATCCATTGAAGGATCCGCATGTGGAATCTGGCTAATGGAAGCAGAGGTATGGCCGCCATAATTCCCAACACTTTCAGAACTAACCTGGCTTTGATTCTGTTGTTGTTGAAAAGGAGTGAGACCAGTTTGTGAAAGTCTGTTATTCTCTGATGTGTTAGTCTCGCAGACATGTCTACTGTGTCTAGATTTGCGCCTATGAAAGTAATAGCACGACAAGGCGACAAAACAGACTTTTCGCAATTTATTGAAATGCCTAACTTTTGACAAATGCGAAAAGTGTAATCCCTGGCCATCAGAAGGAGATGCTTGGTGGGAGCTGTGAGGAGCCAGTCGTCCAAATATGGAAACACCTGGAATCCTTGTCATCTCAGGTGAGAAGCTACCACTGCCATGCATTTGGTAAACACCCGGGGGGCAGTGGTGAGACCAAAGGGCAGGGCCCTGAACTGAAAATGACTGGTTCTCAGCCTGAAGCGGAGGAATCTTCTGGAGCGTCTGTTCATTTTTATGTGATAGTACGCATCCTGAAGGTCTATAGAGCACATCCAGTTGCCTTTTCCCAATAGGGGAAGGATGGATTGCAGCGTGACCATCCGAAATCTTGTTTTCTTGACTGATCTGTTCAAGATACTGAGATCCAAAATTGGTCTCCAGTCCCCTGTTTTCTTTGGAACTAAAAAGAACCTTGAGTAGATTCCGGATCCTTTCTGGTCTGCTGGAACTGGCTGAATTGCTCTTTTTGCAAGCAGTTTTGAAATTTCCAAAACCGCTAGATCCCTTTGAGCGGGTGGAACATCTGGAAGGGATTTTTTTGATTGGATTGGAATTCGAAGAAAGGGGATAGAATAGCCTTCGGAAATGACTGACTGTACCCATTTGTCTTGAGTCAGGGATAGCCAGGCTTCTGGGTACAGTGACAATCTTCCCCAGACTGCCTCCGAAGGTGGGCAGTCGGGCAACACCTCAGGGATGCTGAAAGGGCTTATCAGAGAAGGCTTCCCGATTGCCCTGGTTCTGCGGAGCCCCCCTGCCTTGAGGGCGACGTCTACCATTGTTATTCCCGCCTCTGCCTCTGGCGGGGAAACGACTTTGTGCGTCAGGCGAAGTCCCTTGAGATTGTTTACGGAACCACATTTTCCCACTTTTCTGGCCTTTGGGGTAAGGCCTAGAAGGAGTAGAAAAACGGACTCCGACGGCAGAAAGAGTCTTGCCATCAGTCTCGCACCTAGTCAAGGTTTCTTTCACTTGAGGACCAAAGAGAGATGATCCATCAAACGGGGAGTTAGTGAAAGACGTCTTGAAGGGTCCGCAAAATTGCATAGCCGCATCCAGGCATGCCCACGTAAGGCCACACCTGTCCCTGCGGCCCTACTCGCTCCATCAGCCGCATAAGAAAGGAGGCGCATGGAGGAGTTGGCTATGGAGTTAAGGGTAGCCAGCTGCGTGTTCATCTTATCTTGAAAACCCGCAGCTGTAGGGTCCTTCAACATGTCACTCGCTTCTTTAATCAAGTCCCTTTGAAGACGAGTGAAATGGCACAGGTAGTTCAGCGAACGCATAGTAAATGTCGCTGACGAGAACATCCGCTTCCCGTACCTGTCCATGGACCTAGATTCCTTGTTAGGTGGATGGACAGGTACTGAAGGATCAGCTAGTTCCTTCTTAGTGGCAGCAGCTACCACCATAGCATCCACAGAAACGCCTTTTGTCAAGAACTGTTTGTCTGCTGGTGCCGTTATGAATTTTGAGGGTCTCCTGGGAGTGGGGTCCACTGAATCAGGAGCCGTCCATGCCTTTAGCTACCACCTGCATGAGGGGGTCAAAGGGGGGAGACACCCAGGAGGTGGAAGGACGAGAGCCGAACGCCTCAAGGTACACAGATTCATCCTCCGAAGGGCTGAGGGCTGGCCAATTTCCCCTCTGTTTGAGGATTTCGAGAATGTCTGCAAAGGAGACATCTTCAGAAGGGGAACGGGGGGAACCCTCGGAATCATCTAAATCTGTGTCAGATGTGATGGACTCAGGTGAGTCAATGTGTTTCCTCTTACACTTCCTCTTCCGAGGGGGCTCGTCTGCCAAATCAGGAGAGGCCTCGGAAGAGGATGAAATCCCACAGGGGTTCCTGAGGAGTTGGCTCTCTGCGGTCCGGGATGAGGGAGTGAGTCGACTTGACCTGAGGCACCGTAGAGGGAGGGGCGGACGGAGCCGACTGTGGAGTAGAGCCAGGCTCTAACACACTCCGCATGACCTCGAACGCACCCCTGTCAGGCAAAGCCAGAGGTCCCCGCTCCGAGAAGCTGAGAACCTCCCTCGGCACCGACAGTGATGGCTCCGAGGCGATGTCGGAGCCGAACTCACCAGCGAAGCTCCGAGAGGAAGAGCGGGTCGGACAAGGGTCCGATGCCACTCACCCCTCGGAGCCGACGAGGGAAGTCCGGCGCAGAGAATCCACGAAAGAAGAAATGGGAGCCGCCGCGGAGCCGAAGACACCTGTATCGGCTCCGACGCTGCCACAGTCTCGGTTCCGAAACGCCCCGGCTCCGAGCTCAACGGAGTCGGAGGAGGAATATATTGATGGACAGGGGCAGGCATCGACTGATGAGTCGGGCTCTGAAGCATTTGGGCCAGTGCCTCGGACTTAAGAAGTCAACTCACTACCCTCTGGAGGTCATAATCTGACAGCCTCGATGACCTAGAGGAGTGAGATTTATGGCTCCGTTCAGACAGCAGAGGAGATGCTGGAGCCGAATGAACGGAGCCAAGGGATGGTGACCTGGATCTCTTCCTAGATGTCGGCTCCGAAGGTCTGGTCGGAGCCGACAAGGGAATTTCTACTACCTCGGCTCCAGCCGGAGCCGAGGGAACCACAGAAGCTGTAGACTCATCGGCTCCAGCCGGAGTCGATGCAGACATAGGTTTTGTAGCTTTAGGTCTCGGCTCAGTAGCTGGAGCCGAGGACCTAGAAGCCTTAGAGGGCTTCCCAGAGACAGAAAGGGAATCCTCAGGCTTAAGAAGACCCCGTAGGATCAACTTATTTTTCTTTCCTGCAGGACCCTGGGGCTGAAGCCATGGCATACAGCACAGGAGTCCTGCAGGTGCAAACCCAGGCAGTAGACACAAGAAGTGTGACCGTCTGTCAGAGACATTTTCTGACAGCACGCATCACACTTCTTGAAGCCTGAGACCTTTGTGTCTTTAGACATCCTAGACAAAAAAGTGTAATCACACACACTCAAACAGACACACCGATTACACTAATTTTACTTCTAAAACTCAAAAATAAACAATTAACTAAGTTTAATTAAGAGTAACACACACACACCACTAGGGGATGGGGAAAGGCCAGAAGGCCCGAGAGAGAACTTTAAAAGTTCTTGTGGGAAAAAAATGGGATTTTTCGGAAAACAGGGGTAGAAATCCACTACACTAAGGGAAATATATTTAAACTTAAAATTATAGGGTTTTAAGTATGCTAATTTCACAAAAAATACACTTACCAACAAGCCGGTAGAAAAAACCAACACCTCGATGCTGTAGCGGCAAACGAGATCTGCGGTAACTCACGCCTAGCATTATGGGATATAAGGGGAGCCTCGAGCCGGTGGAACCAACTCTCGAGCTTTTAGAGTGGCCGAGTCGGAGCCGAGGTCGGCTCCGAACCCATCCAGCAAGAATGAAGGCGAGATAGACAACTTAACATGGGTAGTTAAGAACTCCAAAACCGACGTGAGAGGCGCCGTGAAAGGATCCAAGTGATGGTCTTCTGCCCAGATTGAGAAACGTTTCCACTTACTTCATTAGACTCTTCTGGTGGAAGGTTTATGTGCTGCTACTAGGATGGCTTTGACTGGTGAGGAGATTCCGGGAGTCCTAATCAGGAGTGGAACTGGAGCAACCAAGCAGTCAGCTTGAGGTTGACCAGGTTGGGGGCCTGGAGACCCAGAGGGTGGGTAATGAGATCCGGGAGTGGATCCAGAATCCATGGTGGATGAATTAGGTGAGACCACAGGTACGGGAACCATGTTTGACAAGGCCAGAATGGGGCAATGAGGATCATTTTGCTCCCCAGCCGACTGGCTTTCTGTAGGAATTTCAGCATCATGGGCAACGGAGGATAAGCGTAAAGGAGACCGGGAGGCCAAGCATGTACTAGAGAGTCTCTCGGGGACTCCCCCTGAGGGGGAATTAGAGCGAAGTAACTGTTGCATTTGGTATTTGAAGGAGAGGCAAAAAGATTGCAACAGAGTTGCCCCCATAGGGCAAATATTTGTTTTGCTACTAGAGGATTGAGAGACCATTCGTACGGAGTCAGAATCGAACGACTGAGCCTGTCTGCTAGGATGTTGGACCGTCCCGGAATGTGCTTTGCAATAAGAAAGCGGTTGGTGGAAATCGCCCATTCTCACATTCTTATGGCCTCGCGACAAAGGGGATAAGACCTGGTTCCCCCCTGTTTGTTGATGTACCAGACAACTGACATGTTGTCCGTTTGTACTGCAATTGTCCAAATCGGTAGAAGGCTGTGAAGTGCTTGCAACGTCAAAAGCACCACCCTCATCTCTAGGACACTGATATGCAAGGAGGCCTCTGTGTCATTCCACGTGCCTTGGACAGTTCTGCCTGAATAGTGCCCCCCCACCCAAGGCGAGAGGCATCCGTGGTCACTGTGGCGACGGGGGGAAGGCATCGAAAATGGTCGTCCCGTGTGGAGACTCGGGGACCGGAGCCACCACATGAACGACCCTCTTCAAGCCCTGCTTAGGGGAATAGGATGGGACAGGGGGTTGCGAGACGGGGACCATTGTACTTGGAGGGTCCATTGCAGTACCTTCATATTTAGGCGGGCTAGAGTTAGAGGAATAGCTGCCGCCATGGACCCTAGAGCCCTCAGGATCAATTCCGCAGGTGGAGCAGGAAGAATGAGAATGGCCTTGACATGCAACCTCAGGTTCTGAAGCCGATCAGGAGTTAAGAAGGCAAGCAGTATCCTGGAATCCAATCTGGCCCCTATAAAATCTATCACCTGTGAGGGGACTAGAGAAGATTTGGTCATGTTGATAGTTAACCCTAGACGTGGAGCAAGGTCGAGGAAGTAATCCCTGCCTGAACAGAGCAGATGCCTTGTTGGGGCGATGAGGAGCCAGTTGTCCAAGTACAGAAAGACCTGAATTCCCTGAAGCCTCAGGTGGGCCGCTATGACCGCCAAGACTTTGGTGAAAACCCTGGGGGCTGAGGTGAGACCGAAGCGAAGGGCCCTTTACTGAAAGTGACCGGCTCCCAGCCGGAAGCGGAGGAACCTCCTGGAGCGTCTTGTCCACTAGGATGTGGTAGTACACATCCTTGAGGTCTATCGAGCACATCCAATCGTTCTCCCATAATAGGGGGAGAATAGATTGTAAGGTGACAATTCGGAACTTTTCTTTGGGTACTGCCAAGTTCAGGAGAGAGAGAGATCGAGAATGGGTCTCAAGTTCCCCGTCTTCTTTGGCACCAGAAAGAACCTGGAGTAAAACCCCGATCCTAACTGATCTGGGGGGACAGGTTGGATGGCTCTTTTTTGTAAAAGCTGTTGAATTTCTGTAGCAGCTGCCTCCATCTGATTAGGTGGTACGTCAGGGAGGCCTCTGATTTTGGGGGTTACAATAAAGGGAATTTGGTAACCTCTGGATATGATGCGAAGCACCCAGCGATCTGTTATGGACTCCCACATTGCTAGGTGCTTCGAAAGATGCCCCCCGACTGCCTCCAGAGTGGAGCAGCCAGGCAACCCCTCAGGGGTTCTGCGTGGGCCTCTCAGAGAAGGGTTCTCTGGACCCAAAGTTTCTGGGACCCCCTCTGCCTCTTGGGCGGCGTCCTACCCGTCCTCCTCTGCCACGAGAGGACTGGTTGTCCGGAGCAGACTGGGACTGATGCGATTTTCGGAACCACATCTTCTTCTGACCCTTTTGGTTCTTAGAAAAGGACCTCTGGGGAGCAGAGAAGCAGACTCCCACGGCAGACAACGTCTTCCCATCTTTCTCGCTCTGGACTAAGGTGTTGCGAACGGTTTTGCCAAAAAGTGCAGAACCATCAAAGGGGGCATTCGCGAATGACGCCTTAAAGGGTTCCGAGAAGTCACAGTGTCGGAGTCAGGCCTGACGCCTGATTACCAGGCCGGCTCCACCGGCTCTATCGGCTCCTTCAGTGGCGTGTGACAAGAGCCGCATAGAGGTGTTAGAAACTGAACGTAGAGTAGACATTCGGGAGGAGTACAGATGCTTGTTTCCTTCCGACATGGACTCTGGGGGGGATGTAGCGTATTCTTTTATTAGATCCCGCTGCATCCGGATGACGTGTGCCATATAGTTCAGTGCTCTCATGGAGAAGGTTGCTGAACTAAAGACCCGCTTCCCCAGGCGGTCCATCGCTCGAGAGTCATTACTCGGAGGGTGGACCGCAGAGCTCTCCTGAGCCAGCTCTCTCTTGGTGGCCGCTGCCACCAACATGGCATCCACAGGGGGACCTCTGCTCCAGTGGGTTCTCTCAGCAGGGGGGCTCAGGATCCTATTCAGGCGCTTGGGGATTGGCTCCACAGTGTCCGGCTCCTTCCAAGCCCTGGTGGAAATAAGGTCCACCAGGGGGTCGGGGGGAGGGGACACCCAAGAGGTAGATGGCCCTGCTTCGAACGCCTCTAGGAATACGGACTCATCGGAGGAAGCCTTGGGGGCAGACAACCCCCCCCTAATCCTCAGCATCTCCATGATGTCTCCAAAGGAGACATCCTCGGGGGGTGACCTTGGGGAGCCCTCCCCTTCATCTAAGTCAGTATCTTTGGTAAGGGACTCAGGGGAGTCCATGTGCCTCCTCTTACACTTGGCTTTGTGAGGGACCTCTTCGGGGGGGGGGCTGTCCAAGGAAGATTCACCTGCAATATCACATTCCACAGGAACACCCAGAGACGTTGAAGCAGACTGTCCCGAAGGCCGGGTGATGGGAGCCCGGACCAGATGAGAGGGAGTGCAGGGAGGAGCCGAAGCCAGGACCGGGGATCCGGATACACTCAACAGTGCCTTCTCCACCACCGCGAAAGCCGAGGGGGAGCTACTCTCAATAGGCTCCAAGAGTCGGCTCCCACTCGGATCCGAAGCGGGGACCGGATCTGGGGTCGAGACCCTCTGTTCCGAAGGACCCGTGTGCTCCGACCGGAACGGAGCTGAAGTCACACAAAGTCCCTCTGATCCGAAGCTCGGCCCATGGCTCCGAGAGGTTGGATCCGACAAACTCGAGGGACTAGTCGGAGCCGAAGTAACTAGTACTGTCGGCTCCGACACACCCCCGGATCTGACGCGGCTCGGCTCAGAGTGCTCCGAACCCGGGAAGCGGGACGGAGAAGGAGCGACTGGGGCAAAAAATGGGGTCGAGCTCCCCCCAGAAGGGGGGGGGGGGAGGCAAGAGCACTCCCATCTGCAGCTGGGCCTGGATGAACCTCCTCATCATCCGGTCCATGTCTGCATCTGACATACTAAATGTAGACCTCGACGAGGCCACCGAGGCAGACCTAGAGTGATGCCTCGATGACCTTGACGGGGACCGGGTTGCCTCCTCCCCAGGTCCCGGTGAAAAACAAGGGGACCGGAGCCGAGGAGGAGGCGATCCAGAAACCCTGGATGGAGAAGCCCGCTTGGTGGGCGGGGCCGAGGAAGAGTCCTCGGCCCGCCGCTTATGGTGCTTCTCCTTCCTTCTGGTTTTTCTGGCCTCCCTCTCCTCCGGAGCCAAAACGGGAGGTTGAGTCCCGACCGGAGGAAGGGAGGCAGGGGTGGCTACTACCAAGGACTGGGTAGCAGCCACCGAAGAACCGGAGGTCGGAGCAGTCCGGGGGCAAAAGGCCCACCAGAATCAGCTTCGATCTCCGGTCCTTAAGTGCCCTGGGGTTGAACGCTGCATAAATCGTGCATCCCGAGGAAAGATGTTCAACCCCAAGGCACCTAACGCACCGGGTGTGGCAATCCGCTGGTGAGAGCTTATGGCCACACTCGGTACATTTTGAAAAGATGGCTTTAGGGGCCTCCGACATATTGAACATAAAACACACTCACTAGGCCCCTAACACACCACAAACACACACTACGGACCAGCGAGGGTAGGGAGGAAAACTTTTACAACAAAAATAGATATTTAAGAGGGAACCTAAACAAACTCACACAATCACACAAGAAAGTACAAAAATTCTAAGATTTTTCTCACAAAAAAACCTCCGAATTGCCAGGAGCTCAAAATCCAGCTTGTTGGCTTGAAGAGTGGCAAACTAGATCTGAGGTCAGTTAGGGTTGGCAGGGGATTATGGGTAAAGGGGGGAGCTAGGAGCTCAGATCTATGCTGTGGTAAAAGTTGCTGGCTCGGATCAGAGATCGGATCCGCATCCCAAAGGTTGCTGACAAATGAAGTTCCTACTTCAGATGACTCTTTTG
>NC_056743.1:1174131458-1174198748 GCF_019279795.1 Protopterus annectens | reverse complement strand
AAGGGTGGAGAAGTTATTTTAAACAGGACGAAGTTTAGATTCCAGGAAGCTACCGGTTACTGAAAGGGGAGTCTCAGCAAAGTAGCACCTTTAAGGAAGGTTTTACACAATCTGTGTGACATCAGGTTAGACTCATGTTGACCCAAAAGAAAATTAGACATTGCTGCCAACTGAACCCTAATTGTGGCAGCAGCAGATCCCTGATGGTAAAATTCAGACAAAAATTCTAAAACCACTGGGATGGATGCGGTGTAAGGGTCAACATTCCTTTCTTCAGCCCAGATAGAAAACCTTCTCCATTTGCTAGTATATAACTTTCTAGTGGAAGGTTTATGTGAAGATGTGAGAATGTGGGTCACAGCAGGTGAAAAATCATGAAGCCTGACTAGGGGATGGAATTGGAGCAGCCACTCTGTCAAGTTGAGGGTGTGGAGGCTGGGGTGAAGAGAGCCTGACGTGTGTCAAGAGGTCTGGCACTGGGTCCAGAGTCCATGGATCGTCCAGTAGATGAGGCCCGAGAAAGGGGAACCAAATCTGATGAGGCAGGTAAGGAGTGATGAGAATCAATTTGCTTCCCAACAACTTCGCTTTCTGAATCACCTTGGATATGACAGGAAAGGGAGGGAAAGCATAAAGAAGATCCAGAGGCCAATCGGGAACAAGTGCACCTCTCGGTGACTCCCCCAGAGAGGGGGATGAGGGAAAAGTAGCTGCTGCATTTGAAGCTGATCGGACTGACGAAAAGATCGCAGCAAGGCCATCCCCATTTGTGGAAAATCTGTTCCGCTATCTCCTGTTTCAGAGACCTCTCGTGAGGCATCAAGATTGCCTGGCTGAGTTTGTCAGCTATCACGCTGGTTTGTCCATGGGATGTGCGTTGCCACTAGAAAGTAGTGGGAAGATATCACCCACTTCCAAACACGAATCGTCTCCCGACAAAGGGGGTAAGATCTGGTTCCACCTTGTTTATTGAGATACCATACCACAGACATGTTGTCTGATTGGATTGCTATAGTCTCAAGAAGAAGGTCGTGAAGTGCTTGCAAGGTTAGAAGCACCACCCTCATCTCTAGGACACTGATATGCAGGTGAGCCTTGTGATCTTGCCATGTGCCTTGGACAGTCCTGCCTAGATAATGCCCTCCCACCCTATAAGGCATCCGTGGTCACAGTAGCAACGGGTAGGTGAGGAAGATATTGAGTGCCTGTTATTAGTCGGTCGGGTTGGCTCCACCAATGGAGGTCCTTTTTGCAAGACTCTGTTAAGTTGATGTGGTGAGATAGAAGTAGTTGTTGAAAGGACCACTGGGACAATAGAAGCCACTGAAGAATTCGCATATGCAGTCTGGCAAGAGGGACTAGCATTATGGTGGAGGCCATGGTCCCTAAGAGTTTCAGCACGGTCTCTGCCTTGACTTTTTGCAAAGGAAGTAGACGGAGAACTTGTTGTATGAGGTTCTGTGCTCTTTCTGCAGGAAGACGAGCTAACATGGCGACTGTCTATTTTTGCACCTATAAAAGTTACAAATTGAGAGGGCGATACGGCAGACTTTTCCCAACTTATAGTAATCCCCAACTGGGCACAAAGTTGGATAGTGGAATCTCTGGTTTGAAGGAGTACATGGCTGGTAGAAGCGGTCAGGAGCCAGTCATCCAAGTACAGAAACACTTGGAATCCTAGACGTCTCAGGTGAGCTGTCACTACTGCCATACATTTGGTGAACACCCTGGGGGGCTGTGGTGAGACCAAAGGGCAGAGCATGAAACTGGTAGTGACTGGCTCCCAGCCAGAAGTGTAAGTGGCTCCTCGATGCACTGTCCATTTTTATATGGTAGTACGCATCTTGGAGGTCTACTGAGCACATCCAAGTGTCTTTCCCTAACAGAGGGAGTATAGACTGCAGTGTCACCATCCAGAACTTGTCCATCTTTACGGATTGGTTTATTTTGCTGAGGTCCAAAATGGGCCTCCAGTCCCCTGTACATTTTGGCACTAAAAAGAATCTGGAGTAAATTCTGAATCCTGCCAGGTCTGTGGGGACGGTTTGGATGACACTGTTTGAGAGCAACTTTTTCACTTCTACAGTTGCTTGATCCCTGTGATTGGGTGGAACATCCGGGATCTTCTTGGGAAAGTGAGGTGGAAGAGAAAAGGGTATGGAGTAACCTCTGGTGATAATTCTTTGTACCCATTTGTCTCGGGTGATTAGCCAGGCTTCTGGATACAAAGAAATGCGAACCCCAACTGGCTCCAGAGAAGAACAGCCGGGCCCCACATCAGGAGCGCTGATAGGGACGGCCTCAAAACGAATCACAGCCTCCCTGGTTTTGTGAGCCACCCCTGCCTCTAGGGCGACATCTACCATTTGGTCCTCCTCCTCTGCCTCTGAAGGAGGAGTCACCCTGTGCATCTGGGAAAAATCTCTGGGATTTCTTGAAGCACATCTTACCACCTCTCTGACCCTTGGAATATGGTCTAGAGGGGACGGTAAAATGTACTCCCACGGCAGACAGCGTTTTCCCTTCTTGCTCGCACCTGGTGAGCCAGTCTTTTACCTTAGGTCCAAACAATGAAGAACCGTCAAAGGGGGCGTTGATAAAGGCAGACTTGAACGACTCTGCAAAATAACACAAGCGCACCCAGGAATGTCTCCTAAGGGAAACTCCTGATGCCGCTGCCCTACTCGCTCTGTCGGCTGCATAAGAAATCAGCCTCATGGAGGAGTTAACAATGGAATTTAAGGTGACCAACTGAGCAGACAACAAATCAGGGACTCCTTCAGTAGCTGTACCTTGTAGAGTATCTCCCAACTCCTTAAGGAGATCTCTCTGAAGCCTCGTAAAATGCGTTAGATAGTTCAGTGATCTGAGTGAGAATGCAGCTGACGAAAAGATACTCTTCCCGTACCTGTCCATCGTTTGAGACTCCTTGTTCGGTGGATGGTGAGATGAAGAAGTCTTGGCTAGTTCCTTCTTAGTGGCCGCCACAACCACCATGGCATCTACAGGCACACCCTTGGATAAGAATTCCTTCTCTTTGGGAGCAGACAGAAATGTAGTGGGTTTCCTGGGAACTAGGTCCACAGCATCAGGAGTCTCCCACACCTTCCAACTAACAAGGTCTAAATGTTCATCAAAATGTGAAGACACCCATGAGGCTGAAGGTTAAGACCCGAAAGCCTTCAGGTACACTGACTCCTCATCAGAAGGGGTAACAGTGGGCCAGCCGGCCCCCTGCTTAAGGATTTTCAAGATGTCTACAAAGGAGACCATCAGAGGACGACTTGGGGGACCCTTCTGACTCCTCGAGGTCAGTGCTGGAGGTAATGGACTCATCCTGGGAGTCTACATGCTTCTTCTTGCATGTCCTTTTCTGCGGGAGCTCCTCAGAAGGATATTCTGGGGAGGTCTCGGAAGACTGGGGGCCACCAACAGGGGGCTCCTGAGGTTGCAGGTCTCTGCTGTTGAGATGGAGAGTAGGTGTTGAGAGAGAGGTCGGTGCCCGAGGGGGAAGGGTGACGGTACTCTTGAGTGGAGCTGGTGAGAGAGACAGCCCACTCATCATCATCTTGAAGGCAGACCTCTCCGGGTCCGAAGACCTCCTCGGCTCTGAAGGGACAAAGGAAGTCATCGGCTCCAAAGCCATCAGCTCCGAGATGGATGTAGGGTCCGAGATCACCCTAGCCGATGTACCAAGAGGGAGACTCTGAACCAATAAGGTTCTGGTTCAAGTTTCCCTGTCGGGGTCAACCGGTGAACTTCGGCTCCTAGACACCACAGACGGCCTTAGTTCCCCCAGGCTTGAATGATTCTGTTTCCATTAGAAGTATTCTTAAAATGAGGGCTTTGAATAGGTAAATAAGTATGTGTGTGTGTTTATTATTACATACACATGCATATTTGATTTATATTCTATTTCTATTTGGATTCATATATTTCCTTTACACAGAATTGTTTGAGTTTTTTTAATATAATTGGTTTAACTATTCGTATGTGTATTTTGGTGCTATTTTTGTTGTATGGTAGTTATAGCCCTTTAAATGGAGGTTTGTCGTTTTATTAATGGGTGGTGATGTCATTGAATGTATTTAAATAAACTTTGTATTATTATCATTTGTCTGATGAAGTTTGCTGATTATAAGTAAACGAAAGCGCTTACTTTATTTTTCTTTGACTCAGTGTGTTTTTTTTCTTCTTTTGTTTCAGTTTTTAGGCTTATAGATGCCCCTTAGGCAGATAGCCTAGCACTTACCTATGAACCTAAATTACCTACTTTCACATCTAACTTCTCTAGTACACACTGCAGTGTTTAGGATAAACCATTTTTTTCATCTTACCTTTAAGCATCCCTGTTTCTAGCACATGCATTAAAACCTGCTGGAAAGCACTAGGAAGTATTAAACTTAATCAAGCACTCAACTCTCCTGGTTAATAAGGAGAAATTAACCGTAGGCACTTTATTGAGCCTATAATTGCAAAGTACCTTGCTAAGGTAAGGGAAAACAGCTCTTGTACTTTACAAAAAAAAAGCACCAAAGCAAGCATGTCCAAGGGTCAGCTTCCGGTGATTTCTTCTGTCCACCTGGTGAATCTGGGCATAATGGAGCAATGCAGTAATTGCCTCATGTACACAGACAACCCTCTCCTACCACCCACCACTACAACCTGCGAGAGATGCACTTACATAGCCAAATTGGAAGCAAAGCTCTCTCTCCACCCAAGATTGTGCTAGACAGTCAAGAGGAGAAGGTTAACACCCGCACTATACCTCAAGCAACACATAGCCCTTCTAAATCCACAGCACCAACACCCACACATGGCAACACTAAACCCACATATGTGGAGGCCCTTAACAGTAACCTGCCCAAGCAACAAGGACCTCCGAAGCTGAAACACAAACACCAATCACAACCAAAGTGTCACATAGCTCACAACACCAGTGTGCCACCCAACAACAGCCCCTAAGGAAAGACAACGTACCCAACAATTTAGTCATAGGTGACTCTATAGTCAGGCACACTGATGCCCCACTTACCAGGCTGAACAAGGAGAAAATTACAGTCAGCTGCCTGTCGGGTGCCAGGATCTGCCACATAACGCATGCACACAAGTCACTCCACAACAAATACAAATATGACTCTGTCATTGCCCATGTTAGAGTGAATGACTTGAGATGTGCCTCCCTGGACTATATGAAAGAGACACGGAAGATCATGTGGCCCAGGCAGGTATGACCCTAGCCTTGAGTAGCATCCTGCCTTCGCCCAGAATGATACCACAGTATAAGGACAAAATCATTGTCTTCAACAACTGGTTAAGCTTCTGGTGTCATTCAAAGGGGATCCAGTATATCTCTGCTTGGAACGACATGATCGACAGACCACAATGCTTTGCCAGAGATGGTCTGCACTTGTCGCCCCTGGGATTCAGGTTACTGGCTAAGGCTCTTGCCACCCCTATAGTACCTTTTTTAGGCAAATTTCAAAGGAAAAAAAAACACCACCGTAACAGGTACAAGCATGCAAAATCTGAAAGTAATGCTACTCAATGGCTCAATGGTAGAAGCCTAAACCTCAAAATGCACTCTTTAGAGGCACTCCTAAAAATGGAGAACATCGATATCTGTGCAGTAACTGAGACCTGGTTCAAGGCTCCAGAGAGCACCCCTGCAATACCAGGCTACAACTCTTACCACACTTTTCGACCACCAAACCAGGACCAAAACACTAAAGGTGGAGGAGTGTCCATATTCACCAAGGATATTCACAACACCAGGCTAGTTGCCCAAAACAATGCATCTGAAATTCCCTAGGTGCAGCTAACACTAGGTAAGACTGCAATCCAAATTGTAGCTTGCTACAGATCCCCCACCATGCCCCAGGATTCTCACTACACCTTTATAAACATACTGGAAAATATTAAGATACAACCAAACACCCTAATACTGGGTGATTTCAACTACCCTGCCATTAACTGGGCAAACAACTCGTGTACCAACACCTTTGCCCAATGGTTCTTGGAATTCATAAATTCCAACGCCCTGGATCAACTAATCCTTAGCCCCACCAGGTGTTCTAATACCCTAGACCTGGTCACTACCAACATAGGAAATCGATGCGCCACACCTATGGTCACCCCTTGTTGGTCAGGTCTGACCATAAGCTAATCACCCTTGACATCCACATCCCACCCCCACCCCACCCCACCCCCAGTAAGGAAACCTCCGTGAAAAACTTCTCCAAAGCCAACTTCATGTTACTCAAGTCAGAAGTGAAAAATTTCATGACACCCATGCATACGGGAACTGAAAGTTCGACTGCTGAATCCTACACTAAGGCACTGTATGAGCACGTCTACTCGTGCACGAATCGTGCCATCCCCAACAGAACCAAGATGCTCTCCTCCAAAAAAAGGAAGCCAATCTGGTGATCCCTTGACATAAACAAACTTTACAACAAAAGGAAGAAACTGTTGCAGAAAAAAGGAAAAATCACAGGATGCAAAAAATTCCCTCACCAGCCTCAGTAAGAAGCTGAGATCCCTCATAAAATCCTCCAAAGCTAGTTAAGAAAATAAAATTGCCAAAGATTCCAAAGACAACCACAAGGCATTCTATAGCTATGTCAAGAATCTAAATGGCAATGCTCAGATCTGCTCTGAGCTACAACAGAATGGCATTAAATATACTGATCCCAAGGATATTGCCAATATCTTGGAAGATCAATTCAGTGCAAACTTCACCCCCCCCCCTTACCCCCTTTAATTCAGGGATTTCAAACAGGCCTCCGACAGCCCTCCACTCAGCATAATTCTGAGTGATGCACACCTCTGCAGTACATTTCTAGCAGCATTTGACACCTTTCTTTTTGCGTTGAGGACTTTGAACTTTGAGTGTGCTAGTCATTGCTCAGTTCTCATAGCCATTCAAGTTTGAGACCCCTCTCAATACCGAAAGACTGCCAAATTCCAGTAATAACAGCCACACAGGTAAAAAAAAGCACTCTCCATAGCTAAGAATACAGCACCCATGGGACCAGACGACATCCCAGGTTGTGTACTACATGAACTACAAAATGAACTGGCACCTCACCTAAGTGTCATGTTTAATCATAGCCTCACCTCAGGCTTCGTGCCCACTGAATGACGCACAGCTACAGTTATCCCACTCCACAAGAGGGGATCCACCTTGGATCCCAGGAACTACCGCCCCATCAGTCTGACGAGCCATATCTGCAAGGCCATGGAATGTATTATCATGGAACTTATAAACAAAGACATTGACAACCTTCAAAAACTGGCCCCATGCAATTTGGGTTCGTGAAGGGCCGATCTCATCTCCTGAACCTGATTGACTTCTTTGAATCAGTCTCCAGAGCCGTGGACAAGGGTAAGGTGGTCCACACAGCCTATCTGGACCTTGCCAAGGCCTTCAACACCATCCTCCACTGTAGAATCATAGATAAACTTACTACGCTGGGCATTAATCCCTACGTCACTCGATGGGTTGCCAACTGGCTTACTGACAGAACCCACAATGTAAAAGTAGCCGACTCCAAATCCAGCTCCAGACAAGTGGAGTACCTCAGGGTTTAGTCCTGGGACCGCTCTTGTTTGGCATCTATTTCTCTGAAGTACAGGCCAACACTAAGGGACTCTGGATAACAAAGTTTGCAGATGACTGCAAACTTGGAGCCAATACTGAATCCTCAAATGATGTGGATATTCTACAAAAGGGCCTTAGAGAAACAGATGCTTGATGCCAGAGCCATGGGCTCAGGCTCAATGCCAAGAAATTAGAAGTTATGTACCTACCATAACGTTCCATGTTAGTTGTCTTCTCTCGCCTTCTTTCTTGCTGGATGGGTTTGGAGCCGATCCTCGGCTCCGACTCGGCACTTGCTAAGCTTGAGAGTCACTTTTACCAGCTCGAGGCAGCCCCATATCCCATGATGCAAGGCGGTAAATACCCAGATCTCGTTTGGTACCTAGAGGGAAAACTACCTAGCATAAAAACTTTCCACTAAGGAAAGAAGAGCAATAAGCCTAAAAAGGCTGCAAGGGGAAACCAGATAACTAAAACTAGAACTAACTGGTGCCCAAAGAAACAAAATCTTCCAGAGCCAAGGGAGATCAAGGTCTGTCCAGGCAAGGGGGCAGGAGGGAGGGTCGCAAGAAAGAAGGCGAGAAGACAACTAACATGGAACGTTATGGTAGGTACATAACTTCTAAATGTTAAGTTGTCAATCTCGCCTTCATTCTTGCTGGATGGGACCGCGTCCCTAGCACCTCTATCCTGGGTGGCTCAATGGAACAGACTCTTGAGAACCGTGGAACCAAAACTGGCTCTATCCCTGGAGGCCAAATCCAATTTATAATGAGAAACAAAGGTATGAGGAGTGGCCCAAGTGGCTGCTGCACAAATAGTATCTAAGGGTAGCCTAGCCTGAAAGGCTGTAGAAGTGGCTAAGCCTCTAGTGGAATGTGCCTTTGGTTTTGAGCACAGTTGTTTGCCCCTAAGTTGATAAATTTCAGAAATGGTGGAAGATAGCCATCTAGACAAGGTCACTTTGGAAACAGGGAGACCTTTCTTATTTTCAGCATAAGAAAGAAAGAGCTGATCAGACTTTCTGAATTGTTTTGTTCTGTCCAAATAATATCTTAGTTGGCGGTGAACATCAAGATAATGTAATTTTTGCTCCGATCTGTTGGAGTAATTAGGAAAAAATACAGGGAGATCAATAGATTGGTTTAAATTTGTTTTTGAAGCAACCTTGGGCAAGAAGGATGGATTAGTTCTCAAGGATACTCTGTCCTTGTGGAAGACCAAATATGGGGGATGAACAGAGAGGGCATGAAGTTCTGACACTCTCCTAGCCGAGGTAATAGCGACAAGGAAGAGTGTCTTCCACGAAAGAAACTTTAGTGAGCATGAAGCAGCTGGCTCAAAGGGAGGAAGAATTAAGGATGTCAGCACTAGATTTAGGTCCCATTGAGGAGGAGGACTCCTGACAGCAGGTTTGAGGAGAAAAACTCCTTTCAGAAAAGCTCTACAAAGCTTGTGGGACATAATGTTGTGATCTGCAAACCCGACATGAAAGTTCGAGATCGCAGCCAACTGAACTTTGACCGTGGAAGATGAAGAACTCGAGTGAAAGATTTCCGCTAGAAAATCCAAAACTGCATGAACAAGGGCAGTAAAGGGATCTATGCTCCTTGATTTCGCCCAAAGGGAGAAGCGTTTCCACTTGCTAGTGTAAATCCTTCTAGTAGAGTATTTAAGGGAAGCCACTATGATATCCCTAACAGGGTTAGAGATCATAGGAAGCCTGGCTAAGGAAGGAAGTGGAGCAACCAAGCTGTGAGGTTGAGAGAAGGAATGGACCGATGCAGCTGACCCGATTGGTGGATCAGAAGATCTGGCACTGGGTCCAGATGCCACGGCTGCACTAAAAGGTGACGATGGAGGAACGGAAACCAAATTTGTCGAGGCCAATACGGGGCAATGAGAATCATTTTGGCTCTCAAAACGGTAGCTTTCTGGAGTACCTGTGGTATATCAATGGAAAGGGAGGAAAGGCATAAAGTCGTCCCTGGGGCCAATCTTGGGTAAGAGCGTCTCTGGGGGGATGGCCCGGAAGTGGGAAGAGAGAGAAGAAGGCTGGGCATTTGCTGTTTTGGGGAGTAGCAAAAAGATCGCAACATGGGCGGCCCCACTTCTGAAAAATCTCCTCCACTATAGATTGTTTGAGAGACCACTTGTGAGGCATGAGTATAGCTCTGCTCAATCTGTCCATTAAAATGTTGGTTTTCCAAGGGATATGCGTTGCTACCAGAAACCGATGAGAGGAGATCGCCCATTGCCAAAGTCTGAGAGCCTCTCGACACAAGGGGTAGGACTTGGTTCCGCCCTGCTTGTTTATGTACCACACTACGGACATGTTGTCCGTGTGAACTGCAATTGTTCCCAAGGGAAGAAAGTCATTGAGGGCTTGCAACGTTAAAAGCATTGCTCTTATCTCTAGGACATTTATGTGCAGGTGGTATTCGAACGGTTGCCACGTCCCATGAACCATCCTGCCCTGATAATGACCCCCCCACCCGATCAGGGAGGCTTCCGTAGTGACTGTGGCTACCGGGGCCGGGGAAACAAAGGGTCTGCCCTGATGAACCTGGGGAGAAGAAATCCACCAGGACAGGTGGTTTTTGCAAGTTTGTGTCACCAGAATTTGGTGACGCATGGGAAGTTGTTGGTAGGACCATTGGGTGAACAACATCCATTGACGGAGACGCATGTAAAAGCGGGCCAAAGGAAGAAGAGTAATGGCAGCTGCCATGAGGCCCAATACTTTTAGGACCAGTCTGGCTTGCACTTTTTTGCTGGCAAGGATGATCCGCACATGGTTTTGGATATCTAGGATTCTCTGGCTTGTGAGGTTTGCTGACATCCGAACAGTGTCTAAATTTAGCCTATAAAAGTAATAGACTGGCAGGGCAATAAGGAGGATTTTTCGTAGTTGATCGAAATTCCTAATTGAGTGCAGAGATTTAGGGTGTAATCCCTGGCTTGGAGAAGTTGATGCCTGGTGGTGGCTGAGAGGAGCCAGTCGTCGAGATACGGAAACACCTGGAATCCTTGACGTCTCAGGTGAGCCGTGACCACCGCCATGCATTTGGTGAACACTCTGGGGGCTGTAGTGAGACCAAAGGGCAGGGCTCTGAATTGAAAATGACTGGACCCCAGCCGAAAGCGGAGAAACCTTCTGGAGCATCTGTGGATTTTTATGTGATAGTATGCATCCTGAAGATCTATTGAGCACATCCAGTTGTCTTTGCCCAAGAAGGGCAAAATCGACCAAAGTGTGACCATTCGAAATCTTGTCTTTTTCACAGACTTGTTGAGTCTGCTGAGGTCCAATATTGGTCTCCAATCTCCCATCTTTTTGGGAACCAAAAAGAACCTTGAGTAGATTCCGGGCTCTGAATGGTCTGTTGGAACTGGCTGAATGGCCCTTTTGCGTAGAAGCTTTGATACTTCTAATTTTGCGATTTCCCTTAGACCGGGTGGAACATCTGGAAGGGAATTTTTGTGAGTGAAGGGACTTTCCTCGAAAGGAATCTTGTAACCCTCGGATATGATCGACTGTACCCATTTGTCTTGTGAAAGGGAAAGCCAGGCTTCTGGGTACAGCGATAATCTTCCCCCGACTGCCTCCAAGGATGGACAGTCGGGCAACACCTCAGGGATGCTGGAAGGGCTTGTCAGAGAGAGGCTCTCTGCTTCCCTGGTTTTGCGGACCCCCTCTGCCCCTAGGGCGGCGTCTGTTATTATTACCCCCTCTGCCCCTAGGGGTAAACTGACCACGTGTGTCCGGCGTGACTCCCCGAGATTTACGGAACCACATCTTTCTGCCCTTCTGTCCTTTAAGGTAAGGCCTAGAAGGGGTGGAAAAACGGACTCCTACGGCAGAAAGAGTCTTGCCGTCTTGCTCACACCTGGTCAACGTATCCTTCACCTGAGGACCAAACAATGTTGATCCATCGAAGGGAGAGTTTGTGAAGGACGCCTTAAAGGGATCTGCAAAATTACAGAGCCGCATCCAGGACTGATGTCTAAGAGCCACTCCTGTCCCTGCAGCTCTACTCGCTCCATCTGCTGCATACGAAGTCAGCTGCATGGAGGAGTTGGCTATGGAGTTAAGGATTCCTAGCTGAGAAGCAATCTTGTCCTGAGCCCCTGCAGCTGTAGGATCCTGTACTACTTCACCTAATTCTTTAAGGATGTCCCTTTGAAGTCTGGTGAAGTGACATAAATAATTCAGCGAACGCATGGCAAAGGTCGCTGAGGAAAACATCCGCTTACCATACCTGTCCATGGTCCTAGAATCCTTGTTAGGAGGATGGACTGGTACGGAAGGATCTGCAAGTTCCTTCTTGGTGGCGGCCGCCACCACCATGGCATCAACAGGGACACCTTTTGTAAGAAATTGTTTCTCGGAAGGGGCTGCAATAAATTTAGAAGGCCTCCTGGGAACTGGTTCTACGGAATCAGGAGATGCCCACGCCTTCCGAGCTATCACCTCCATGAGGGGGTCGAAAGGCGGAGACACCCAGGAGGTGGTGGGTCGAAATCCGAACGCCTCTAGGTATACCGACTCATCCTCGGAGGGATTAATGGAGGGCCAGTTTCCCCTCTGTTTTAGGAGTTCTAGGATGTCTGAAAAAGAGACATCCTCAGAGGGGGATCTTGGGGACCCCTCCGACTCATCTAAGTCAGTATCTGAAGTAGTAGACTCAGGGGAGTCTAGGTGCTTCCTCTTACAGGTCCTCTTACACGGAGGATCTCCTGAAGGATCAGGAGAATCCTCAGAAGAGGGGGTTCTTCCCAGTGGGGAAACCTGAGGCGGTGGATCTCTCAGTCCGGGAGCAAGAGAGTGGGAAGAGACATCTACAGGCACCGTAGAGGGAGGAGCTAATGGGATAGACTGCTGACTGAGCCCAGGGGCCAGCACACTCCTCATCACCTCGAAGGCTCCCCTCCCAGGGAGATCCGAGAGACCCCGCTCCGAAGAAACAGGGACTCCCGGACCCATTGAAAGGGAAGGCTCCGAGGCAGATGTCGGGGCCGAGCTCACCAAGGCGAGCCCGAGGGAAGAGCGGGGTCGGACAAGGGTCCGATGCCACTCACCCCTCGGAGCAGACCAGGAAGCCCGACCACCGGATCCCTCCAAGGAAGGTCTCGAGGAGGAGATAAGAGTAGAAGCTGAAGGAGCAGAAAGGGGAGGTATCTGCCCCGCAGCCATAGCAGTAACTATTCCCACAGACTCCGGCTCAGAGCTCTGGAGGAGAGTCGAAGGAGGAACTTGAAGAGGGTGTGGACTAATAGTCGTCTGTTGAGACGGACTATGAAGCATTTGGGCTAGTGCCTGTGATTTTAACAATCTGCTTACCACTCTCTCTAAATCATGGTCTGAGAGCCTGGAAGACCTAGATGATCGGCTCCGATGGCTCCGCTCCGAAAGAAGAGGAGAGGCCGGAGCCGATAGTATCGGCTCCAAAGAGGGAGACCTGGACTGCTTCCTCGATGGAACCATCGGAGCCAAAGAACCCTCGGTTCCAGACGGAGCCGACAACTTCTCGGCTCCGAGTCTGGTCAAGGATGTATCGGCTCCGGCCAGAGCCGATACAGGCAAGGAAATAATGGTATCGGAGCCAGTCGGCGCCGATAGCGAAGCCTTAGTCACATGGTGATCGGAGCCGGTCGGAGCCGACACCAATGTGGCAGTTAAAGTATCGGCACCGATAGCCATCGGTGCCGAAGATTTAGTCAAAATAATATCGGCTCCAGCCGGAGCCGATCTCGACGCCAAAGGAGTCGGAGCCAAGGCCGGAGGCTTAGAAGCAGAAGCCTGGGCCTTGGAGGTCTTAGAGGGCTTGCCCGAAACAGACTTGGCCGGGGAGCCCTCCGGTTTAAGAAGTCCTCTCAAGATTAATTTATTTCTCCTTTCCTGCAGGACTCAGATAGCACAGGAGTCCTGCAGGTGGAGAGGTCCCAGGCAGTAGATACAAGAAGTGTGACCGTCTGTCAGAGACATCTTCTGACAGCACGAGTCACACTTCTTGAAGCCTGAGACCCTCTGTTCCTTGGACATAATGAGAACGCACACACACCCAACTCACACAGTCCCAGACTCAGAAATTTTAATTTAAAAGGGGAAAAATAAACCCACACACACACCCTGACAGGAAGGGATGGGAAGGGAATGAAGGCCCGACTAAATAAAAACAAGAAGGGAAACAGGAAAACTAGACTAGCGACCCTACAACTACCTAAAAATGACAATTATACTGATATACAAGAGAAAAACTAGGAATGGGGTGTCTAACAATTGTAAAACAATTTACTTACCACGAGCTGGCAAAAGGAGTACCTCATCAGCGAAGCGGCAAACGAGATCTGGGTATTTACCGCCTTGCATCATGGGATATGGGGCTGCCTCGAGCTGGTAAAAGAGACTCTCGAGCTTAGCAAGTGCCGAGTCGGAGCCGAGGATCAGCTCCGAACCCATCCAGCAAGAATGAAGGCGAGATTGACAACTTAACATTGTATAGTTATCTCCTTTGGGAAACAAACATGTACCCGTAAATTACCACATAGGTGTCAGTAAACTAAACACCGAAAGTGTGATGAGACTTAGGGACATGGGTGGACAGTGGTCTCACCTTTGATAACCACATCGCCACAACAGTCAGGAAATCCTTCTATGTGACACACCTCATCACTAAGGGCTTTTCATCCAGAAAAAAGGAGGTCATTGTCCCACTGAACTCATCCCTCATTAGACCCATTATAGAATACAATGCCCTGTTTAGTATGTACCTCTCAAGGCATCTGCAACAATTGAAAAGGCCACAAAAATACCTCACTAAAAGAATCACAGGCCTAAAGCAGGTGCCCTGTGCTGACAGTCTAAAAAAACTCCACCTTTACTCTGTCACCTATCGTCTATTCAGAGGCGATCTCTGCTTAACATACAGGCCATGTCAAACACAGAGCTGTTGGACATGCTACACTTAAAGAAATCCCAATCCCTCAGAGACATGCTCCAGGGATCTAAACCGGTTTGCCTTTGAAAGGTTGAAAATCAACCTACCGAACGGCCCTTTGTGCGAACCGGAATGACGAAATTCACCCGGGGGATCACGTCAGTCGCCATGCTAGACAGGGGTCCAGGAAAGCAAATACTGTGGAAAGAAATAGCCAGGGAATTGTTATGGTTAGGCTTGTACACGCCCTAGGGCTGATAGCCTAGTACCAACCTATGAACCTAAACCACACACAAAATTCAGGTCCATAGACCTTGTACTTTTGGTACCGTTTATTTATAAATATACAAGAGATGCACAAGTGTGGGGTTTGTGGATGCCTTGCAAGCCAGGCATAGATCAACCCTCAGCAATCTATAGGAGACTGAGTAGAGAGACAGGGCTTTAAAAAGCTTTGCGTAAGGCAGGTTTATTACGCCTTGTATTTTTTTAGTAAGGAACTTCTGAGGTCACTCTAGTTGCTGCATATGCTGGCCAGGTTAACACTGAAGGGAGCATTTTACTCTCTGATTGGTCTGATAATGGCAGAATAGAATGGCTTTGGCCCTAGATACCATATAACCCTACTTAAAAACTTGTGCAACATAAACAGCTTTCCTCATCACTGTGGCCATGTGATGATTGAAGGTTAAGGATACTGTCTGTGTGTGTATCCAGATCAAAATTAATACAGGATATTACAAAAATAAAATTCAGCAGAAGTTATTACAAACAATTTTACAGAACAAAAATAACAGAACTGTATATTATGCCAAAGTTATAGGTGGTGGTGATTCTTTCTATGACCTTACATGGGCCTACCTGATAACACTGACACGCGAAAACACAGACAACGAAATCACCGACATCACAAAACCGAAAGTTCAAAAACATGAAACTTCACATGCCCGAAAAACCACAATCCCAACAATCAACAAACAAAACAAATCTCCTGTCCAAAAAGCACACACACAACACAAGCACACCAAAAACCTTACAAACCTACACTAAACCTTACATACACAACTATCTATGCACTAAACTTAACCCAAACCTTAACCCTAAGGTCCGCCACTACTGCACACTCACCTAACCCACGCCCTAACTCTAACTCAGTTAACCTGCCCCTAACCCTACAGTCTGTCACTATCGCGCACTCACCTAACCCGCGCCCTAACCCTAACTCACTTAATCCACCCCTAACCCTAACCCCACACTTACCTTAACATGTCGGTGTTCTCAGCGCCGGGATTTTCAATTGTCGATCATCTCCGTTGCCGATCTTCCAGTGTCGGTGTTCCCGTAGTCAGCGTTTTGCAGTTTCGGCGTTATCAGGTAGACCCCCCCCCCCCGTTACATATGTGGCTTGTCAGACTTATGGACCTGTAGTTACACGGATCAGTGGTTGGACTTCCTTTGTGCAAGGAAATGACTGTAGCCATCTGCCATTCTTTGGGCCCAAAACCTGACTCTGGGATCTAGTTGAAATGAATCAAGTGGACCGGAGAGGTCATGTTTCATGCTATTTAGTAAGCATCCTGGGATGTTATCGGGGCTCCTCAATGCAATGTTTTTGACCTTGGAAAGTGCATTGATGACCTGACCCTAGTAATGGTTGAGGGGACTGTGGTACACAATATTCTTTGGTCTAGTGCGTGTGTGTGCGTGTGGGGGGGGGGGGGGGACTGAATTTGAGCTGAACCAGTCAGCCAAAAGGACGGCAATACTCTCTGGTTCAATGTGGGTGATGCCATTTACATTAAGTTTTGCATATACATACATATTTCCCTAACAGACATAGCTGTAGAAAGTTTTGCTTAGGAAGATATGTTTTCTTTAAATTTAGCCTTTGAAGTATTAACTAACTATATTAGCTGCCTGTTCATAGGTTGATACTAGGCTATCGGCCCTGAGGCCTATGCAAGCCTAGCCATAACAATTCCCTGGAATTTTTTCCCCACAATATTTACTTCTCTGGGCCCCTGTCTAGCAGGGCGACTTACATGATCCCCGGGGTGAATTTCCTATCTCCCATCCAATCATCAAGGTTCCTTTTGAAGAGGGCCAATGAGGTGCTCTGCTTGACATGTATGGGCAGTCTATTACAGAGTATGGGGAGTCTCTGGGTCAGGAACCTATCCCTCCAGCATGTTTTGTTCATTGTGATAAGGTTTAGATCCCTGGAGCGTGTGGCTCTGAGGGATTGGGATTTCTTTAAGTGGAGCATGTCCAACAGCTCAGGATTTGACATGGCCTTGTAAGTTAAGCAGAGTTCGCTTCTGAGCAGACGATATGCCAGAGAGTATAGCTGAAGTTTTTTTTAGACGGTCAGCATATGGCAGATTGGTCAAAGGGCTTTTAGTATGTTGGGCGTTGTTCCACTAAACTTGGCCACGTTTTTCTTTTTTCTTTTAAAGTATAACCAAATGATAGTGTGATTCTACCAAGGTGGCTTGTCTTATGAGTTTGATTTATTGTTATTATTAGTGGGAACAGCTCCCTATATACTGCTACCAATATGGCTGTACACAGAGTTTGTAAATAGATCAGCATATGTTATGGTGTTTACTGGGTTTGGGGGTGCTTTGAATTTAGCCAAGGTGTCGCTTAGTAGAGAGAGGTTAGCCTTGGAATAGTTCCTAAGGGTATTTGGTTTAGCTGTGTTCCAGGATTTAATTTTTATTTCAAATAATATGGCCTTACAGTCACATCTGCCAGGCAAGGATATTACACTTGGTTAGGAAACTCGCTTCCCCATGTTACCGAGTACAAGGTCAAGGATGTTTGTTCCCCTGGTAGGAGAATGGACCATTTGTTCCATGATGTTGATATCAACAAAGTTTAAGAATCACTGGGCTTGTGCATTAGAAGTGGTGTAGGATTTCCAATCAATAGATGGGTAGTTGAGACCCCCCCTCCAAAAAAAGATCATATTGGGTTGAATGGTGAGGGACTCTACCACACTGACGTATGTAGTACAGGTTGCCTGGGACATGGAAGTGGATGTACAGGTTGCAAGGAAATAGTACAAGACCCTATTTATGGCGAGTTGCACATGCATAAGCTCCAGTGGGGAATACACTTTATTTAGTCTATATGCAAGGATGGTTTTAATATACACTGAGATTCCTCCACCTTTAGTTCACTCCTGTACAGCAGCTGGTCTAAAGGTGTGAAAGGTATTATAATCTT
The DNA here is from genome assembly GCF_019279795.1 of Protopterus annectens. Taxonomy (NCBI): domain Eukaryota; kingdom Metazoa; phylum Chordata; order Ceratodontiformes; family Protopteridae; genus Protopterus; species Protopterus annectens. Next base: position 1,174,180,973 of record NC_056743.1, on the reverse strand, counting down.
TCATTGCTGGGTTACTCTACATGTTTCCATTACAACACAGATGTCTACACTCTCCAGAGAGAGGAAGGCTAGCAAGGAGTGGCGTTTCTTATTAAGACTTCTAGATTTTGATTATAGATTCATAGGTGTTTACTAGGCTAATGACAACAGGGGTCTTTTTAAGCCTAGCTATGCATTCCAAAGCTCTGACATGTTCTGATACCCTTGATAAGTGTAAGCAAGGGTCTGGAAGTTGAACCATTTACAGGTTACCTGCTTGCATTAGAGACATAGGTGCCAAACCAGGAATGAATTTCCATTTTCCCATCCAATTCTCCAAGTTGCACTTGAATTGGGTTAGGGAGGAACTCTGCTTCACACGGATGGGGAGCCTGTTCCATAAATGGGGTAGTCTCTGGGAAACATATCTATCTCTCCAGCAGGTCCTATTTATATCCCATACAAGGTTTAAGTCTTTAGAACGGGTAATTATGGTTCTGTTTGTTTTGTGCATATGCAAGAGTTCTATCAGAGTGGGGTCTATCAATGCCATGTATGCCAGGCAAAGATCTCCCCTCAAAAGCCTGTAAGAGACAGAATACAGAGATACGGCCTTGAGGTGGTCTGCATAGGACATATTACTTACGCCCTGTATTCTTTTAGTGAGGAACCTCTGTGGACGTTCCACTTATTGGATATGCCTGGTTAGGTACATACAAAAGGGGGCGTTGTACTCAATGATAGGTCTGATGAATGCCAAATATAATGGAACAGTGACTTCCTTGGATTTGGATGCCATACCTTTGTTTATAAGTTCAGCAACATAGAATGATTACTGGGCCAACTCTAAGGGGTGCGTTGTCACTATGATAGTTACCAGGGAAGGATGACTCCCCAAAATATACTATTATGCATTTCTAGGCATTTAATTTTAGTCCATGGCTCTGGCACCAGTCATTTGTCTGTGTCAGCCCCTCCTGTACAACATTTGTGTCAGTGTGAGATTCAATGACTGCTCCTAATTTGCAATAATCTGAAAATGTAGTCAGCCAGAGATGACTGACATTAGCCTTGTCTTCTGAGAAGTAAATGCCAAATACGAGCAGTCTAAGGACTGATCTCTGAGGGACTCCACTTGTAACTGGCCTCTTTGTAGAAGAGGATTTCCCAATTCTAACTTCCTGGGTCCTGTCTGTGACCCAGTTGGCTATCCACCGGGTGACATACGGACTTGTACCTAACCTCTTGAGTTTGTCAACAATGCCTGAGTGGGGTATTCCATCAAATGCCTTGGTCAGGTCAAGTTAGGCAGTGTGAACGATTCTGCCCTCATCCATTGCTTTGGTGACCTTCTCTAAGAAGTCCACCAGGTTGAGTAGGCATGATCTGTCACTGACGAAACCAAACTGGGTTGGGTCCAGTGCTGATATTGCCTAAAAAGACACTGGGGGGGGGGGGGTGTGTAAAAGGTATTTGACAATATTCAAAAGCTTAGAAGGGAGAAGTGCAGATCATATCTGGCAAAGCAACATGGTCTGTCACAGGGGTGTAGTCAGTGAATTCCTCTTCATACTCAGATACTTACAACATTCCCCAACTGGCATTTAAAAAACGGTCATTTCACTCAATCTGTTGTGCCCCCCCTCAACTTAATGTGTGTAACATTTTCAGCTACTCAGCCAAAAACTATTAGAGAGGTTTTGTTTTTAGATTTGCAAACCTCTCTGCAAGCAAGCTATATAGATGTTATAGGCATTATTCTACATGGATTATAGACATAATATGGTTTGATAAAACTCCAGTATTTCTAACATGTTCAGAAAATATGTACTCTTTAGAGTAGAAAAAGCATGCCTGGCTACACTCTTGGGGTCAACCATGTCCTCACAGGCTGTCAAATATTGTACTCCCTTCAACCTGCAGCAGAAGCTAAGCCAATTGTTAAAAATCAATCATTTTATGTTGGTAACGTGTCATCATCCTTGGAGAAGGTTGTATTGCAGCTCAGTGCTAGGCTAATACCTGCCTGAGACATGTAATCAGCAAACTTGATCACGTCTTGCTTAATGTAGTCAAGTGAGGCATGTCTCAGGTCTTTAGCACCCACATGGACTATGACTGCGCCATATTGGTACCTGTGGTTCAATGACCTGAGTGCCTGTGTGACTTGAAAGATCATAGCCCCGGAAAGGCAGCTAACTGTGACTCTTCTTATTCAATCTGGTGAGGGGGACATTGATGTGTGTCACTATAGAATCACCACTGACCAGGAAACTTGGCTGTGTGCTGGTTTGCCTTAAGGGCTTACCAGTAGAGGGAATGGGTACAGTGTTAATTTGTGTAGCTGTGGGTGGTGTTTTAACGGTGTGCTTATGTGATGGCTGAACACCCTTTCTTTGATATTGCACTATGCCAAGAGGTCTTACTGTTTTAGGAAGGTTTCCTTTAAGTGCCTCAGCACAAATAGCTTTATGTCTCAGGTCTTTACCCTGTGCAGTAGGCATGGTGCAAATGTCAGTGACAACCTTTACAGGATTAGTTTTGGTTGTATGAGAGTGTTTTGCCTCTAGCATTAGTGTATTTACACATCTCACATGCACACTATCTGTTAGAATAAGTGGATTGACAGTGTACATAAGGCAATTGCTACAATGCCTCAGAATACCCACTTCAACCAGATTTGCCACAGAGAGAGTTGATAGATAGGCATATCTATGGTTACTAATCTACTGGTGGGAGTGAGGGAATTTTAAATATTGATTAGGTCAATAACACAAGGAATGTGATGAGCAACGCTTAACTATGCACAAACTAGATGTTATAGTGGTTTACAAAAATCTTTCTAGACAGTAAGGGAATTGTAAAGGAAACTTACACTGAGACATTGGCTTCTACACAGATTACAAAGGGGAATTACGCTGCGAGATGTCAATGTCTATACAGATCTCTGCTAGGCACAGCTGCATGGAGATAAGCAGCTCTAAGAAAAGTATGGAAAAAGGTCAAAAAGTGCAGATATTCAACAGCATGCAGCTGTGACAAAAACAGTGAGAAAAACAAGTGCAGTAACTGTGCATATGGTAATGTACATCTTAGCTTACTTGTAGGTTATAAGCCAACTTTAATGCTTCAACAGCAGAAGAGATTTAATTTAAAACACACACACACACAAGGAACTGTGGCCAATCAAAAACAGCGCATGCTTCTTTCCTTTAAATAGTCCCAGCCCAGAAACTGACTGAGGTCCCCTCTATGCTTACTGAAATGGAACCAGGCCAGTTCTAACAAAGACTGTAAAAAATGTCAAAAATGCAGATATTCACCACAGAAACACTCGACGCAGCTGTGACAAAAGCAATGTGAAAAACAAGTGCTCAAACAGTGGATATGGCAATCTAAGTCTTAGAGTTTCTGCTAAACTCTACAAAAGTTAACATGTAATATGTAAAGAAACTCTAACATACGTAAAATTACAGACAATATTTTATTGTTGCAAACCATCTAATTCTATAATGAGGTTTCAAACATCAGTCAAGGCAACATCAGATCTGATGATGAAACAGCATTAGTTTCATGGAGAACTTCTGTATCCATTTACATACACGTGCAGAGCTTACACTCCCAACCAGAATAAAAATGTAATGGGAAATTTTAAAGCAAACCTCATTTGTGGTTCTTCAACAAAAATAAACTGATGTGGTGCTTTATTTGAGATACAGTCTCAAACATTAATACTGATAATGTCAATCGCAGAATTCCCACCTAACATGCACCAAGTATTTTATATTTATCTGTTCTTTGTTGACCAGATTAGTTCCACTAGGCTGGTAGCCTCTTTTCAGGGGAGACCCAAGGTGGCATTTCTAATACTAAGGGAAATATGGCCAGGTCATCAGGAAACTTCATTTACTCTTTCTGATAGGCGAATTGTGATTTTTTTACAACCATTTGAGCTACAACTAACTCTAGGATATAGAACCTCAGTTTAATATCTCACCTGAAGGATAAAACCACAGAGTTCAGCAATTTCCTAATGTATATTGCAGTGTCAGTAATCCAGTCACCTGGAGTGGGAATAGAACCTATAACCTTCTGGCCTTCCAGTGCTGACACTGCTACCTGAAGAACTTTTCTGAATCATGCTCTGTCTGCAAATCCATCCATCCATTTTCATTATTGTACATGGGGCTGGGTGTGTCACATCAACAATGACAATCATCCAGAATCATTGTTCACACCACTGGGTAAGCTAGTTCTGCATTGGCTGTTCTTCCATACCACAAACATGCACTTTGTCCAATTCATCTGGGAGGAAACATTTATAACCCACACAAACAGAGGGAGGACATGCCCACTCCTTACAGAAGTCACCCCAGCTGAGAACTGAACCAGTGAACCTCTTTCTGTGAGATAAAGCAACTCGCTGTGCCACTGTGTCACCTCTGTCTGCAAATGGCAGGAGTCAAATCTGACAATTCAGTCATACAGACTGATTACGTGACTGCCCAAAGATTTTAAGCATATATACATACAATTTGTAAACACACAAACATTGTGTGTGACTAGACAGCTGCTGACTTTGCCCACACTCAATGTTTTTACTAATACCCTTATAGCTAGCTAGATAGATGAGTGTGTGTGTGTGTGTGTGTGTGTGTGTGTGTGTGTGTGTGTGTGTGTGTGTGTGTGTGTGTGTGTGTGTGTGTGTGCGCGTGTATGTGAGAATATGATTAAATCAAGAATGTTCAAAATGTTAAAATGTTGACAAAAAATGAAACATTCACATTACTAACCATACAAATCACCAAACATTCAAAAAAATTACAAAAAGAAAAATTCCTTTTGTGATCTACTGACTGTAACCACACTACACCATCGAATGGTGTAGTGTTATAGAAATTTTTTTCTAAGTTAAGATGCATTGTTAGGGATTGGGTTACAGTTATCATATGCCCCTCTGCTACATTAGTCATTCATGCTAACCTTAACTCTACCCCTGCCCTTCCCTGCAACCCCAACCATACAGATTACCTTAGAAAAAAAATACTAACACTACACTGGACATCTTGGGCAAATACTCCACACACATATACAGAAACACAACACTAAATCTAGACTCTTACCTAACCCTTACTCTAACCTTAACCTACAAACACTTGCCCGACTATAAAGAAAGTCAAGTTTGTGCTGAAAAGCTATTACTACAATAAATTTCTTCATTTTTTTATCTACTGACCAAGTCGTATTTTGGAATTGGTTCTTCTTTTGTGGTTATCTACTAACCCGATTATCTCTTACTTGTCCCATTATCTAACCCTAACTCACAAATAGGTTCATAGGTAGGTACTAGGCTATTGGCCCAAGGGCCTAAGTAAGCCTAGCCGACAAGGTTCCCTGGCTTACGCCACCCATGAAAGTTATTTTCCTGTGGCCCTGTCGAGGAGAGCCACAGAAGTAATCCCCGGAGTGTATTTCCTATTTCCCATCCACTCATCAAGATTTTTCTTGAAGAGTGCTAATGTGGAACTTTGCTTGACATAGATGGGTACCTTGTTCCAGAGTATGGGAAGTCTCTGGGACAGGAATCTAACCCCCCAGCATGTCCTGTTTATTGTGGTGTCAAGGTTTAGGTCCCTAGAGCGTGTAGCTCATTGGGATTGGGATTTCTTTAAGTGTCGCATGTCCAACAGCTCTGGATTTGACCTAGCTTTATATGTTAGGCAGAGATCACCTTGGAGTAGGCGATATGCTACAGAGTTAAACTGGAGTTTTTTGAGACGGTCAGTGTAGGGCATCTGTTTGAGGCCGGTAATCCTCTTTGTGAGGTACTTCTGTGACCTTTCCAGCTGCTGCAGATGTCTTGTGAGGTACATTCCAAAGGGGACGTTGTACTCTATAATGTGTCTAATCAGTGTCGAGTAGAGGGGAACAATGACCTCTTTTTCCTGGATCAGAACCCTTTTGTGATGAGGTGTGCCATGCAGAAGGATTTCCTGACTACTGTGGCAATGTGATTATCAAAGGAAAGACTACTGTCCACCTAGGTCCCAAGGTCTCTTATCCTACAATTGGCGTTAAGTAGACTGCTGCCTATGTAGCAGTTCATGGGTACAGAGTTTTTACCAAAAGGGATGACAATGGACTTTTTGGCATTGAGCTTGTGGCCATGGCTCTGACACCAGGCATCTGTCTCAGTGAGGCCCTTCTGTGGGATATCCACATCATATGGGGACTTGACTATGGCTCCAAGTTTGCAGTCATCTGCAAACTTGGTTAGCCAAAGGCCTTCTGTGTTAGCCTGTACTTCAGAGAAGTAGATGCTAAACAGGAGAGATCCCAGGACTGAACCCTGTGGTACTCCACTTGTCACTGGTTTGAAGTCAGACTTGGAGTCTGCAACTTTTACAGTTCTGTCAGTGAGCCAGTTGGCAACCCATCTTGTGACATAGGGATTTATACCTAGTTTAGTGAGTTTAGCTATAATTCCAGAATAGGAGATGGTGTCGAAAGTCTTGGCAAGGTCAAGATAGGCTGTGTGAACCACCTTACCCTCGTCTACGACTTTGATGACTGCCTCAAAGAAGTCGATCAGGTTCAGGAGGCATGATCTGCCTTTCACAAACCCAACCTGGTTGGGGTCCAGAGTTTGGAGGTTACCCATGTCTTTGTTTATGAGTTCCATGATACGACGTTCCATGGCCTTACATACCAGGCTCGCCAGGCTAATAGGGCGATAGTTCCCGGGATCAGTGGTGGCTCCCCCTTTGTGGAGTGGGATAACTGTTGCTGTGCGCCAGTCAATGGGCACAAAGCCTGACATGAGGCTATGACTGAACATAGTGCTTAGGTGGGGAGCCTGTTCGTTGTGACGTTTGTGTAAAACGCAGCCTGGGATGTTGTCCGGTCCCATGGATGCTATGTTTTTGGCTTTAGAGAGTGCAGCTTTTACTTGCGTAGTTGTGATTACAGGGTCTCTGCATTCTTCCTGTATAGATATGGGCCCTTTAGGGAGTGAGTTAGCACTGAACCTATCTGCCAGGATGTTGGCAATATCAGTGAGTTCTGTAATTTTCGTGCTGTTGTGCTGTAACTCAGAGCAGATCTGGGTGTTGCCATTGAGATTCTTGACATAGCTATACAATGCTTTGTGGTTGTCCCTAGAATCAGTGGTGATTTTTGTTTTCATAGCTAGCTTTGGAGGACCTTATAAGGGATCTCAGCTTCTTACTGAGGCTGACCACAAAGCTCCTCCACTCATGGGATTTTACTCTCTTTTGCAACAGTTTCTTCCATTTGTTGCAGAGTTTGTTCATGGCAGGGGACCACCAAATTGGCTTACTTTTTTTGAAGAACAGGGACTTGGTTCTCTTTGGCACAGCACGATCCATACACTCATGTAAATGCTTATAGAGTGCATTTGTGTAGGATTCAGCAGTCGTAACTGTATTGTCCATCTGTATGGGTATCAAAGTTTGTCACTTCTGTCTTAAGAAGCACAAAGTTGGCTTTGCAGAAATTTTTTACCATAGTTTCCTTAATGGGGGTGGGGGCGTGATGTGGATATCTAAGGTGATTAGCTTATGGTCGGATCTGACTAACGAGGAGTTGACTTCAGGTGTGGAACACCGGGTCCCTCATGTTGGTAACGACTAGGGTTAGGATACTGTTGCCCCTGGTGGGGGTGCGGATAAGTTGATCCAGGGCATTGGAATTTATAAATTACAGAAAGCATTGAGCGAAGGAGTAGGTACACGAGTAGTTTTCCCAGTTAATGGTGGGGTAGTTGAAATCGCCCATTATTAGGGTGTTTGGTTGAACCCTAATATTTTCCAGTACATCAAGAAAAGAGAAGGGGGAATCCTGGGGCATGGTGAGGGATCTGTAGCAAGCTACAATTTGGAGTGCAGTTTTGCCTAGAGCTAGTCGCACTTGGATAACCTCGGATGCATTATGTTGAGCAACTAGCCTGGCGGTGTGGATATCCTTAATGAATATGGGCACACCTCTGCCTTTGGTGTTCCAGTCCAGGTTACATGGCCGAAAAGTGTGGTATGAGTTATAGCTTGGTAATGCAGGGTGCTCTCTGCAGCCTTGAACAAGGTCTCAGTCACTGCACAGACATCGATGTTCTCCATTTTAAGGAGTGCCTTGAGGGAGTGCATTTTAAGATTTAGACTTCTAGCACTGAGTAGCATTACCCTCAATTTTTGCTTGCCTGGTCCTGTTATGGTGGTGAATTTGTCATTTGAACCTTGCCTAAAAAGGCACTATAGGGGCGGCAAGAGCCTTAGCCAGTATCCGGAATCCCAGGGGTGACAGGTGCAGGCAATCTCTGGCAAAGCATCGTAGTCTGTCGACCATGTCGTCCCAGGTAGACAGATACTGGATCCCCTTAGAATGACACCAGAAGCTTAGCCAATTGAAGTCAATCATTTTGTCCTTGTACTGCGGTATCATTCTGGGCGATGGCTCAGGGCTAGGGTCATACCTGCCTGGGTTACAAGATCGGAGAGCTCTTCCATGTCTCTTCATGTAGTCCAGGGAGGTACATTTCAGGTCATTCATACCAACACGGACAATGACAGAGTCATATTTGTACTTGTTGTGGAGTGACCTGAGTGCATGGGTTATATGGTGGATCCTGGCACCAGACAGGCAGCTGACAGTAAACTTCTCCTTGTTTAGGCTGGTGAGTGGGACATCAGTGTGCCTGACTAACATTGTTTTGCCTTATGGGCTGTGGTTGAGAGGCACACAGTCTGTGGGCTATGTGTAATTTGGGTTGTGTTGGGGGGGGTGGAGGTTGCTAACGTTTCTGCTTTGGAGGTCCCCTTTGCTTGAGCAGATTACTGAGAGGCTCTGCAAATGTTTTTGTGTTTCTGTGTGTGGATTTTGGTGGTGTAGGTTTAGTGGGACTATGTGATGAGTGTGGTGTGGTGCAAATGTTTACCTTCTCTTGACTGTCAAGTTCAGTCTTGGTTGGAGAGAGCTTTACCTCCAGTTTGGCTAGATAAGTGCATCTCTCACAGGTTGTAGTGTTGGGTGGTAGGAGGAGAGGGTTGTTTGTGTACGAGGCAATTGCTACATTGCCCCAAGATGCCCAGATTGATCAGATAGACAGGAGAGAACACTCAAAGCTGACCCTTGGACATGCCTGAATAAAAAACTGTTTTCCTCTAGGTAATGAGGAAGGTTCAGTGCTGTAGTAATTTGCAGCTTATTTAGTGCTTACAGCAAGTTCTGAACAAGTGTTGAGCACGAATAAGCAAATTCAAGTGCTAAAACTAAGAATCTGTATCTGAACTAGACTAGTTACAGGAAAGAAACAAGTGCAAATGCAGGCTTTTAAATCAGAAAGTTGAGAGAGATGGAAAAACTGCCCAAACGGCCAATAACTACAATTTCTGGACCAGAAAACATTCCTTATGTGGTAGATAAGTTATCTAGTGCTTACCACCCCCACTGATAAGCTAGCAGGCTTCCCTCCAACACAGAAAGGCTTGGGGGCCTCAGGAGCTTACAAACAGTCCTGGATACAGCAAATCTGTATCTGGACTAGACTAGATACAGGAAGGGGGGAAACAAGTGCAAATGCGGGCTTTTAAATCAGGAAGTTGAGAGAGATGGAAAAACTGCCCAAACGGCCAATAACAAGAAGTTATGTACTCACCATAACGTTCGATGCAGGTAGTCCATCTTGCCTCACATTCTTACCCGTGGGTTTGGAGACGAATATCGGCTCCGACTCGGCCAATTTTACTAGCTTGAAGTCTTTCATTGGCTGGGCTAAGCAGATATCCCATGGTGCACTGCTCCATATCCCCAGATCTAGTTTGCTGCGAAACTCATTTGTACTCCATGCACACATCACATCCAGGTAAAGAATAAGCTAAGCAAGGGAACTCTGCAGATAACAACCTAACCTCCAAATCCTCCAGGAAGGGGGAAGGTGGGAGGGTAAGTAAGAATGTGAGGCGAGATGGACTACATACATAGAACGTTATGGTGAGTACATAACTACTTGATGTTATGTAGTCCTATCTCGCCTACATTCTTACCCATAGGACAGCGTCTCTAGCACCTAAAACTTGGGTGGCTCATAGGAAAATACTCCTGAGAACTGTGGAGCCAAAGAAAGACCTGCCCCTGGTGACAAGTCCAATTTGTAATGAGAAACAGATGTGTGAGGAGAAGCCCAAGTAGCTGCAGCACATATATCATCCATTGACAATCTGGCTTGATAGGTTGTGGATATGGAAACAGCCAGAGTAGAGTGAGCCTTGACCGGAAATGGCAGATCTTTACCTCCTGCTTGATAGATGAAAGAGATACAACTAGATATCCATCTAGACAGTGTGACCCTGGAGACCAGGGAACCCATTCGGTTTTCCGAAAAGGAAACAAAAAGTTGGTCAGACTTCCGGATATCTTTTGTTCGGTGTAGATAGAAGCGTAATTGTCTATGTACATCCAACTGGTGAAATCTAAATTCTGCCTTGTTAGAAAAGTGGGGAAAGACGACAGGCAGCTCAATGGATTGATTTAGGTTAAACACGGAAGCTACTTTAGGAAGGAACGAAGGGTTTGGTCTGAGAGAGACCCTGTCTTTATGGAAGATTAAATATGGATGTTTGATAGAGAGGGCTTGAATTTCTGAAACTCGCCTTGCTGAAGTGATTGCTGTTAAGAAGGCGGTTTTCCAGGTCAAGAATTTCAATTCGCAGGTAGCTGCAGGCTCGAAAGGTGGTAAAGTAAGGGTAGAACAAAATTGAGATCCCAAGGCATGATAGGTTCGGACACTGGGGGACAGAGCAACAGAGTACCCTTCAGGAACTCCTTGTATAGTCTATGCGCCATGAGACTAGTCTCATTCGCTACGTGGAAATTAGAGATCGCTCCCAATTGAACTTTGATGGTGGCTGATGCGGAACCCTGATGGAAAAGCATAGACAAAAACTCCAGTACTGAATCGATTGGAGCTGTGCAAGAATCAATGTCTCTGGTATGTGCCCAGATAGAAAACCTTTTCCATTTACTAGAATAAATCTTTCTAGTGGATTGTTTATGAAAGGACGATAATATATGAACCACGTCTGGTGAGAAGTTATGAAGTCTGACTAACGATGGAAGTGGAGTAGCCAGGCTGTCAACCGGAGGGTCATCAGGGAGGGGTGGAACTGTCCCGACATGTGTGTCAGTAAATCTGGTTGAGGATCCAGAGTCCAAGGAGTATCCACAATGAATTGTTGAAGAAAGGGGAACCAAACTTGGCAAGGCCAGTGTGGAGCAATCAGAATGATTCTGCTTCCCAAGGTTTGCACTTTCTGAATCATCTTTGACAGCAGGGGAAACTGAGGGAAAGTATAAAGCAGACCGGAGGGCCAATCGTGAACCAGTGTCCCTGGGTGACTCCCCCTGTGGGGGGATCAGCGTGAAGTAGTTGCTGCATTTTGCATTGAGGGGGCTGGCAAAAAGGTCGCAGCAAGGCTGACCCCATCTGCTGAAGATTCGCTCTGCAACCAGGCGATTCAGGGACCACTCGTAAGGCATCAGAATAGCTCTGCTTAGCCTGTCCGCAATTACATTGGACTTCCCCGGAATGTGCGTTGCCACAAGAAACCGTTGGGAAGTTACTGCCCAATGTCACACTCGCATGGCCTCTCTGCACAGAGGGTAAGACCTGGTTCCCCCTTGCTTGTTTAGATACCACACTACGAACATGTTGTCCGAGTGTATCCCAATTGTCCCTAGAGGAAGAACACCCTGAAGTGCCTGCAACGCAAGTAGCACTGCTCTCATCTCTAGGATGTTTATATGCAGATGTATCTTGTGTTCTTGCCACGTGCCTTGGACTGTCCTGCCAAGATAATGCCCCCCTCATCCAATCTGGGAGGCGTCCATGGTCACCGTGGCAACCGGGATGGGTGGAACGAAGGGCTTCCCCCCATCCAAATTGTTGGTGCACAGCCACCAACCAAGGTCCTGCTTGCATCTGTCCGTGAGCAAGATGGGATGAGACAGTGGAAGTCTTTGGAGAGACCATTGAACAAAGAGGAGCCATTGGAGAATTCTCATGTGTAATCTCGCTAGAGGGGCCAACATGATTGTTGCTGCCATGGTCCCTAGGAGCTGGAGAACCCATCTTGCCTTCGCTTGTCTCAGGGGCATCAGCATGTGTATCTGTTGTTGTAAGACACTGATCCTTTCCTGCGGTAAAAATGCTCGCATTCGAATGGTGTCTAATTCTGCTCCTATAAAGGTGACACGCTGAGAGGGCAGTAAGGCAGATTTCTCCCAATTTACTGTTATACCCAACTGGTGACGTAGATTGATGGTAGCGTCCCTGGTTTGAACTAGTTGATGCCTGGTGGGAGCGGTAAGGAGCCAGTCGTCCAGATACGGAAACACCTGGAATCCTTGACGTCTCAAGTGAGCCGTCACCACTGCCATACACTTGGTGAACACCCTGGGGGGCTGTGGTGAGACCAAAGGGCAGGGCTTGAAACTGGAAATGACTGGCTCCAGCCGGAAGCATAGGTGACTCCTGGATGCTCTGTCCATTTTCACATGGTAGTAAGCATCCTTGAGGTCGATGGAGCACATCCATACCTCCTCTTCCAACAATGGGAGAATCGACTGTAGTGTGACCATACGGAACTTGGACTTGTGTACGTAGTTGTTCAGTTGGCTGAGATCTAGTATGGGTCTTGGGTCCCCTGTTCTTTTCGGCACCAAAAAGAATCTTGAGCAAGTCCCTAATTCGATTTGGTCTGAGGGGACACATTGGATGGCTCCTTTTTCTAGCAGCTGTGAGACCTGTGAGGCTGCTTGATCCCTTTGACTGGGTGGTACGTCTGGAATTTTTCTGATTGGCGGGGCTTCTGATGAGAATGGAATGAGATAACCTCTGGAAATTATCTGTAATACCCATCGGTCCTGGGCAATGCTTTCCCAGGCTTCCGGATACAAGGAAATTCGACCCCCGACTGGCTCCGGATAAGCGCAGTCGGGCACACCCTCAGGAACGAGAGTATGGAGAGCCACGAAAGGAATTGCGGGGGGCCCCCTCTGCCTCTGGGGCGAAGTCTCCCTGAATAACCCCCCCCCTCTGCCTCTGGAGAAGGGGGGGGGTTCACCTTGTGCGGCAGGAAAAAACCTCTGTGATTTCTTGAACTACACCCCCCCCCCCCGCTGGGCCTTGGGATAAGGCCTAGAAGGAAGGAAGGGAAAACGGACCCCTACGGCAGACAGGGTCTTTCCCTCTTGCTCACACCTGGTGAGGGTGTCTTTCACTTTGGTCCCAAACAAAGAGGAACCATCAAAGAGGGCGTCAATGAAGGAAGACTTGAAGGCCTCGAGGAGATCTCTCTGGAGCAGAGTGAAGTGAGACAGGTAATTCAGCGACCGTAATGTAAAGGTCGCTGACGAGAGGGTACGCTTCCCGTACCGATCCATGGTCCTAGACTCCTTGTTAGGAGGATGAACGGATGAAGAAGACTCTGCTACTTCCTTCCGAGTGGCTGCCGCCACCACCATGGCATCTACAGGGACTCCTTTAGACAGAAACTTTGCCCTGGGGGGCGGAAAGAAACTTGTTGGGATGCCTGGGCACGGGCTCAACAAAAGCAGGGTTCTCCTACACTCTTCAACAAATCAGGTCAAGGAGTTCGTCGAAGGGTGGAGACACCCAAGAGGCGGAGGGCTGAGCACCAAATACCTTAAGGAATACTGACTCCTCCTCAGAAGGGGCTCTGGAAGGCCAGTCACCTCTTTTTTCAGTATCTCCAAGATATCTGAGAAGGAAACATCATCAGAGGATGACTTGGGGGACTCCTCAGATTCCTCGAGGTCAGTATCAGAGGTGAGGGACTCATCTTGGGAGTCTATGTGGTTCCTCTTGCAGGTTTTCTTTCTGGAGGGCTCCTCAGGCACCAACTCTGAGGGACCCTCAGAAATTTGGGGACCACTTGTGGGGGTATCCCTAGGCTCTGGTGCTCTGCTGTCCATGGATGGGTGGTGAACAGAAGCTCTCACCGGAGTGGTGGGTGACAGAGTGACAGACCCGCCTGATGTAACTGACGATCTGGCCACTGCGGTCCACATAGCCTCGAAGGCAGGCTCCCCCGAATCAGAGGAGCGACCAGTCTCCTAGGCCATGACAGGGGTCGGAGTTCCCCGAGCCGATGCACCGAGAAGGAGGCTTGGAACCGAAATAAGCCCAGAGATGTCCCCCTCGGGCCAGACCGAAGAATCCCGAGTCCCGAACCCTGAGGACGGAGCCGACGGGGTCGGAGCCAATGCCGGTACAGATGGAGCCGAATGGGGCATCAGAGCCGGCCTAGAAACATCACGCAGTACGGAACACTCTGGCTCCGAAGACAAAGATGCGCTCAGAGGAGGAATGATCGGAGACAGGGTCGGGACAGGCTCCGGATCCGTAAACTATTTTGCCAAAACCGGTGACTGGAGGAGCCTCTGAACTACCCTATCAACATCCACATGCGAAAGGGTCCTGGAGGATTTGGAGGACAGGGATGGAGAATGAGATCTCCTCTCAGGAGAAGCTGGTCTGAGACTGGGCGATCGGCTCCTAGGAGGTTCCAATACAACTGGAGCTGATGCCGGTTCCGTCAATACCGATCCCTCCTGCGACCCCTGGGACAGTGGAGCCGAGGAGGTCGATGCAGTTTTTGAGATTTTCTCCGGGGGCTCCGATGAAGCTGATGGAGCCAGAGATTTCTTTTTTGACTTACCACTGGAAGACGAATCCATAGCCTCTTCAAAAATGGTTTTAATAGTCCCTTTAAGATTAGCTTATTCTCTCTCTCTTGGAGAACTCTAGGGCTAAACGCATGACAAAAACTGCAGGATTCCTGCAGATGGATGGCTCCTAAGCAGTAGACACAAATGGAATGCCCATCGGTAATGGACATTTTGTACCCACATTTAGAGCACTTTTTAAAACCCGAAGGTTTGTGCTCCTTGGTATCCTTAGACATCTTAACTACTATGCCCACAACACAAAACCAAGTCTGAAACAATGCACAGGCGTTCACTCTATAAAAGCGGGAACGACGCTAAATGTAACCAACACTAAAACAGTGATCAAACACACACCAAAAATCAAGTACAAACTGAACAAGGGATTGAAAAAAAACACAAGGAAAAGGAAGCCCAAACTTCTAATTTAAATGGTCTGGACCATTCTCACACAGAAGGCAACAGAGGAGAACTAGGCCCTCTAACTGAAACGGGCCTAGCCCGAGGGAACAGTCAGTGGGATACCACACAACAATCACAAAATCACAATTCTTGGCAAACTAGACAAACTTAGACAATTAGCTATGAAAATAGCTCTTGATAGAAATCAAAACTTTTCTTAAGACCAGAAAAAAAGAGGGTACTTAGCCACAGTCAAGCTAGACCACGTCCGAGCTACACGAGCGGCAAACGAGATCTGGGGATATGGAGCAGTGCACCATGGGATACCTGCTTAGCCCAGCCAATGAAAGACTTTGAGCTAGTAAAATCGGCCGAGTCGGAGACGATATTCTGCTCCAAACCCACGGGTAAGAATGTAGGTGAGATAGGACTATATAGCATCTACAATTTCTGGGCCAGAAACCACTCCTTATGTGATAGATAGGTTACCTAGTACTTATCACTCCCACTGATAAGCTAGCAGGCTTCCCTCTAACACACACACACACACACACACACACACACACTAACCCTAATCCCATAAAGACACACACACACACACACACACACACACACTAACCCTAATCCCATAAAGACACACATACCTCCCAACCTCTTAGTGCAAGAAAAATGGACAAAGCCGTAAATAATGGGGGCACAATGTTTAACTGTTTCTCTTACAATTGTAGAAAGTTGATAAAAGAATAGGTTTTACAATAGAATACATTTTCTGAAGGGTATAAAATCTGAAACCCAAATATCTGTCAATATTTTCTGACTTCAATATTCACCAATTTGTGAAAGATTAGCCAAAACAAACAACAATTTGAAAAACAGACCTAAAATAAGGAAAAAATCTGAACAGCTGAGAGATATGAACACACACACTCACCTCTAATACAGACCCACTAAAGTTTTCAACAAAACACACCACAGTAAAAATGTTGTTCTCTTAATCTAACATTTGCAGACAGTCATGCACTCCACTTTCTCAAATAAATCAACTTGTAACAATGCATACTGCAACCATAAATGCACATTAAACCGGGGATCAGTCTTTGGACAGCTCCACTTTGGCATTTACTTCTCAGAAGACAAGGCCAACGTCAGTGGTCTCTGGCTGACTAAATTTGCAGATGATTGCAAATTAGGAGCGGTCACTGAATCTCACACTGTCACAAATGTTCTCCAGGACGGGCTGACAGACAAAACTGGTGTCAGAGCCATGGACTAAAACTAAATGCCAATAAATGCATAATAGTATCCTTTGGGAAGCCATCCATCCCTGGTAACTATCATACTGACAATACACCCCTTAGAGTTGACCCAGTAATCAGGGATTTAGGTACACAGACAGATAGTAATCTAGCCTTTGATCATCACGTGTCTACAGTGGTAAGGAAATAACTAAGTTTTGCAACTTATAAACAAAGCTATTTTATCGAAGTCCAAGGAAGTCATTGTTCCACTGCATTCAGCATTAATCAGATCTATCATTGAGTACAATGCCCCCTTTGGTATGTACCTTCTTCTTTTGGCTGCTCCCGTTAAGGGTCGCCACAGCAGATTAACTGTGTCCATTTCTTCCTGCCCTCTCCATCTTGCTCTGTTCACACCAGCCATCTGCATGTCCTCTCTCATCACATCCACAAACCTTACCTTAGGCCTTCCTCTTTTCCTGTTACCTGGCAGCTTCATCCTTAGCATCTTTTTCCCAATATACTCAGAATCCCTCCTCAGCACATGTCCAAACCAACATAATCTTGCCTCTCTGGCTTTGTCTCCAAACCTGCCAACCTGGGCTGACCCTCTAATATACTTCTTCCTAATCCTGTCCATCCTCGTCACACCCAGTGCAAATTTTAACATCTTCAACTCTGCCACGTCAAGCTCCGACTCCTGCCTTTTTGTCAGTGCCACTGTCTCCAACCCATATAACATAGCTGCTCTCACTACCCTCTTGCAGACCTTCCCTTCCACTCTCACTGGTACTCATCTGTCATAAATCACTCCTGACACTCTTCTCCATCCACTCCATCCTGCCTGTACTTTCTTCTTCACCTCTCTTCCACACTCACCATTACTCTGAACTGTTGATCTCAAGTACTTAAATTCATCCACATTCGCCACCTCTACCCCTTGCATCCTCACCATTCCTCTATCCTCCCTCTCATTCACACACACATATTCTGTCTTAATCCTGCTGACCTTCATTCCTCTTCTCTCTAGAGCATATATCCACCTCTCCAGGGTCTCCTCCACATGTTCCCTACTCTCAATACATATCACAATGTCATCTGCAAACATCATAGTCAAAGGGGACTCCTGTCTGATCTCGTCTGTCAACCTGTCCATCACCACTGCAAATAAGACAGGGCACAGAGCTGATCCTTGATGTAATCCCACCTCCACCTTAAACAAATCTGTCACTCCCACCATAGACCTCACCGCTGTCCCACTACCCTCGTACATATCCTGTACCACTCTTACATACTTCAATGACACTCCCGACTTCCTCATACAATACCACAACTCCTCTCTAGGAACCCTGTCATATGCTTTCTCTAAATCCACAAAGACACAATGCAACTCCTTCTGACCTTCTCTGTACTTCTCCATCAACACTCTCAGAGCAAACATCGCATCTGTAGTGCTCTTTCCTGGCATGAAACCATACTGCTGATCACTAATCATCACCTCCCTTCTTAACCTAGCTTCCACTACTCTTTCTCATAACATCATGCTGTGACCGATCAGTTTATTCCCTCTGTAGTTACTACAACTCTGCACATCACCCTTATTCTTAAAAATCGGTACTAAAACACTTTCTCCATTCCTCAGGCATCCTCTCACTTTCCAAGATTTCATTAAACAATCTAGTTAAAAACACCACTGCCATTTTACCTAAACACCTCCATGCTTCCACAGGTATGTCATCTGGACCAACAGCCTTTCCGTTCTTCATCTTCTTCATAGCTATCCTTACTTCCTCCTTGCTAATCCACTGCACTTCATGATTCACTATCCGCACATCATCCAACCTTCTCTCCCTCTCATTCTCTTCATTCATCAACCCCTCAAAGTGATCTTTCCATCTGCTCAACAAACATTCCTTGCTTGTGAGTATGTTTCCCTCATTATCCTTTATCACCCTTACCTGCTACACATCTTTACTAACTCGGTCCCTCTGTCTAGCCAATCGGTACAGGTACTTTTCTCCCTCCTTAGTGTCCAACCTTTTATACAACTCTTCATACGCCTTATCCTTAGCCTTTGCCACATCTCTTTTTGCCATGCACCTCATCTCCTTATACTCTTGCCTACTTTCTTCATCTCTAACAATTCCACTTCTTCTTTGCAAACTTATTTCTCTGTATACTCTCCTGTACTTCTTCATGCCACCACCAGGTCACCTTGTCCTCCTTCCTCTTTCCAGATGTCACACCAAGCACCTTTCTAGCCATCTCTCTTACTAGCTCTGCTGTAGTTACCCAGCTATTCGGTAACTCTTCACTGCCATTCAGTGCCTTTCTTAACTTTTCCCTGAACATCACCTCACAATTACTCTTTCAATTTCCACCATTTGATCCTTGGTGCTGCCCTCACACTCATCCTCCTCTTCTTGATCACCAATGTCATCCTACAAACAACCATCCTATGTTGCCTAACTACACTTTCCCCTGCCACAACTTTACAGTCTCCAATCTCCTTCAGACTGGCCCTTCTACATAAGATATAATCCACCTGTGTGCATATCCAACAACTGGAACATCCACAGTGGTTCCTCACTAAAAGAAAACAGGATGCAAGTAATATGTCTGATGCAGATCAACTCAAGGCCCTATCCCTGTACTCTGTCTCCTACAGGCTTTTGAAGGGAGATCTATGCCTGGCATACAGGGCACTGATAAACCCCACTCTGATGAACCTCCTGCATATCCACGAAACAAACAGTACCAGAATTACCCGTTCTAAAGACTTAAGCCATGCCTGTAATATAAATACGACCTGCTGGAGAGATAGGTATTGTTTCCCACAGACTACTCCATGTATGGAAAACAGGCTCCCCATAAAGTGCAACTTGGACAATCTGACGGGAAAACGGAAATTCATCCCTGGTTTGGCACCTATGTCTCTAATGCAATCAGGTAACCTGTAAATAGTTCATTTCCCAGGCCCATGCTTACACTTATCCAGGATATCAGAACATGTCAGAGATTTGGAATGCATGGCTAGGCTTAAAAAGGCCCTTGTGGTCGTTAGCCTAGTAAAAACCTATGAACTTAAAATCATGACAGAAGTTTACTAACTTTAACTTAACTTGTATCGAAACTGTTGCAATCATACATGCTCACACTCTGGCTGCACTCTCAAACTGGCACTGGGAGTAGCACGTGCCTGGTATTTTTTATTTATTTTTTATTTAACATTTGTTAACCGGGAAAGTCCGACTTGGAACAAAGCCAATTTTCAGTGGAGGCCCAGGAAGAGATACTCCAGATGCATGTCTATTTATATGTTCACGTTCAGTCCTTGATATGCTTCTTAAAGATACAGCACATACACTCTGATCTACAGCAACTAAGGCAAATGAACCCAAGGCTACAGGATGTAGTATCCTTCACAGCTTACAGCCTTAAACCTCTCCGCACATCTAAGAAACAAACTATGCTGATTTTGAAAATCTAAAACACTTGTCTGAAAATAAAGTCATCACACCAAAATAACTGAACTCCAAGAATCAAAAATAAACATACGTTCAAATCAATTTCATTGAAAAGAAGTCAATGAAAATGAACAAAAAAAAAAAAAAAAAAAAATACAAAGGTTTATCTACAGTATTTCTTATCAGAGGAAAACCCAGCACTCACTCTACGTGTACGACATAACACCACACACCTTAATACTAAGCTCAGTAATAACACTTAAATCTAAAGCTAACCCTAAACCTAGACCTGACAATGTTAAGCAAATGCAAAACCTCATCCTTGATGCAGTATTCAAGCCATCTGTAACTCTAAGGTTACTGAGTGCACAAGTAGTGCATTCATTTCACCTGAGTGAAACACTCTTCATTTAAAATAATATTCAGCAAGGTGGCATTTCATTCAGCAGTAACATTTTTCCCAAATCATATTCGACCTAAAGAACTCAGTCAAGCTGCTTTTGACCAAACTATCAAAAACTGTGTAGCAAGGAAACCCATCCCGGAGCAGATTATGCTACATTTTTATAAGTTTATTAAAGATTATTTATTTGACATTTGTTTACCGGGGTGGTCTTACTGAGTCTACAAAACCCATTTTCGGCAGAGAGCCAAGAAGAAAAGCTACACATACAGTACAGTACAAATACAGTATAATCCAATACAATAAAGATTACATTAGAAATATTATGTTGTACTATATTACTACACATCTAGACAATTGTATACAGTTAAAACATTACAAAAGATTACAGTCACTCACATCATACAAGATGTAGATAGTGTCCAAAAAAAAAGTATGTGGGTAGTGCAATGTGTGACACTGACTGTCATAGTACATGCAAAATAGAATGTTAGTTTCAGTTAGGAAAATAGCAGCCAAAAAGTTAGTGATGCAAATATACAGAGAGAGAGTTAAGAAGAATAGACGCAATAAAGCTTGAGCAGTAGCTTTAGGATATGGTATGGAAACAGAGAAGAAGTTAGAAGAGCTTTAGGATATTGCAGTCTGTGAGGGATTGAAATGTGAAAGAAGAGGAAGACCTGAGCATTAGGCAGGCTTTATGCAGGAGAAGAGCCATGAATTTTTGAGATGAATTTTTAAAGAGGGTTTGAAATGGGTTAGGTCAGGCAAAGACCTGGTAGCTAGAGGTAGCGAATTCCAATGTATAGAGACAGAGTATGAATACAGAGAGTGACCAGGTTTTCTTGTGGTTTTTGAGATAGCTAAGAAGTTTTTGTCTTCTGATCTTAGGGATTGATTTGATGTGTAAGGTGTGACTAGATTGGCTAGTGCAGGGCAAACAGTAGGCTTGAAAATAAGGTTGTGCAAGGTGGATAGCTGAATAAAGGCATGTTGGTTGGGTAGTTCACACTAGTTTAATTATAGGAGTAGTTTACAGTGCTGTGTGTGATATTTAGAATTTGTGGAAAACTTAGCAACTTTGTTGTAGCACTGTTCTAACGTGCTTATGGTAGAATTTTGTAAGTTAGTTAAGATAGGGGCACCATAAAGAAGGGAGGGAAGTAAAAATGTTTTTTCAAGGGTAGTTTTGGTTACTGCAGTAAAGAAATGTTTGTTTCTACATAACAGCCCAGGTTTTGTTGAGTTTTCTTTATATTTTGCTGTATATGGGGGTCAAATGAAAGTTTATTGTCAATGATAACACCTAGAAGTTTGGTTTCCTGCACTGCGGCAGTGTTGTCAGATGCAAGGATGTTGAAATGATCAGTGACAGGGAGGTGTTTTGGGGATGAGAGAGTATTAGTTTTGTCTTCTTTGGATTAAGAAAGAGTTGGGCATTTCTTAGCCATGATTCAACTGCTGTAAAGGACTGTTGAGTGTTTGAGAGTAGCTCTGGTAGTAATGGAGCAGTGCAGATTATGGTAGAATCATCAGTGTATTGAATGAGAGTCCCAGGATGAGAGGCAGTGAGAAGGTTGTTTGTGAAAATGATGGAGTAGGGGTCCTAGGATGGAGCCTTGGGTGACTCCAGTATGGTTGTGGAGAAAGGGCGAGAGTTTGTTGGACCATTTCACTGCTTGTTTATGATCCTTGAGGTAGCTCTGAAACCATTTTACTGTTATGTGAGCAGCCTAAGTTAGACAGTGTGTTCAAAAGTAAGGGGTGAGACACTGTCAAAGGCCTTGCAGAGATCAAGGAATACTGAAGCTGTACAGCATCTTGCATCTCTGCCCTTGTTCACGGTGTCTGTAAAAGATAGTAGGGCTGTAGCTGGGCTGTGGCTAGGTTGGAAGCCATGTTCGGTTTTGGTTAAAAGATTGTTTTGCAATAGATATTGCATTACCTGCTGATGGATACCTCTCGCAACAATTTTGGATATGGGTGACAAGATGGATATAGGACGGAAATTGGATGGATCAAAAGAGTTGCCTCCTTTGTGGATGGGGGTGATGTGAGATTCTTTCCACATGGAAGGTACTTCTGATTCAGATAAAGACCTATTTATGAGGATACTGATTGGGTAGGTGACTGAGCTAGCAGACAGTTTGAGGTAGTATGGGGAGGGGGGGATCGTCAGCTGAAGTAGAGCAGGGGTTTTAGTTTTTGTAACAGTTTCGTAATGGTGTCAGTGGGTATAGGCTGAAATGAGAATGGTGTTTGCATGACATTTTGCTGAGTAGGGGGATTAGTAATGACTTAGAAGTAGTTGATGGGCTGGGGTCGGGTGTCTGCATAGGTTGAAAGGTGGGGGGGTCCAGCATTAGGGGTGTTAGTTAGTAGGTCTGAAATTGATTTTATGAAGTGCTTGCTAAAGTTTTTAGGTGTTTGTGATGGAGGGGTATTAGGTGATAGGGTGTACTCTCCATTTCTTCCAGGGTTAAGTAGAGAAGGTATGGAATGCCAAAATTTACTGGGGTTGATTTTATGCTGGAATTGGATCTGGGAATAATATGACTTATCTCTGTTGATTAGTTTTGTCACTTTGTTGTGTGGTGTTTTGAAATGAACATGATTTTGTTCATTTTTGTTTTGTTCCCAGGTTGACCAGGCTAGGTCCCTTTGCTTCATCAGGTGTTTACATTCCTTAGAGAGCCATGGTGCTGAGTTCTTTTTGATTCTTTTCATACGAATGGGAGCTGGTGTATTAAGTATGTGAAGGAAAGTGTCATTAACGTATAGTACAGCAGCATCATTAAGGGGTAGTTGTTTAAGGGGTGTCCAGTCTATTTCCTGTAGGAGATTGCTGAATTTATGCTGACAAAATTAATTTGAGTTCCTAACTGATTTTATAGTGTGTACTCTTAGTTATCGTGAGTTTGTTCTAAGGGAGTAAGCTGGCAGATGATCACTCGGTGAGCTAAATAGTGTACCAGAAGTGGAGTAACTGGCAGGGAAGGATACTAGAATCCAGTGTAAAGTGGATTAGCAGGTAAGATCTTTGCTGTATCTTGTTAGAGCATTGATAAGCTGAGAAAAACCACATAGATTTATACTAATTATTGTTTCAAGGTTATTGTTTGGGATGTCCAGGATAAAATATTTTCCAGCACTGGTATATTGTTACCTGGTGAGATATATATTACTATAATGCAAATTCTTTTTGATATACTGAGGTTCAAAAAGGAGATTAGTACCCTCAGCAATGGAAAAGTTGTAGGGATACAGAAGTGCTACCCCCCCCCTTTTTTTTTTAGATCCACCTCTTCTGGTTATTGCAAAGTTTGGAGGTATTATTTGAGTCTTTTACATTGGTATGTAGCCATGTTTCAGTAAGGGCTAGTATGTCAGGTTTATTTTGATCAATTAAGGCATACAATGAGGCTATTTTATTACATATACTTCTAAGGTTAAGTGTATTTTTAAATCTTTGGGGTTACTCTTGTGGTTAGGATTACAGGGTGGGCCAGGGTTAGGATATATGTCTCCACATTTGAGTAGACAGGTAATGAGGAATGCGTACCATGGGAAGGGTTTTTTATTCCTAGGTGAGGGTACTGGTGTCAAGTGTGGTTTCATAGGAGGTGAGGAAGCCAGTATGTAGCTTGAATAAAATGGGAGGGCATAGGGGAAAAGCTGTGAGGAGATACGCGAGAAGCTGTGTTGTTTATTGGGGAGAGGGTCAGAGGAGGTTGCTGATGTGTATTGCTGTGTGGGAGTATGCAAAGATATAGCTGCAGTGAGACTGAGAATTAAGAATAAAAAGGCTAGGCAAATTAGCAGGAGCATGTCAATTTTGACAGTGGGCTTAAAAATAGTAAAAGCGGAATTTGTGTGTTTAAATGCAGTATCAGGTGTAAATAAAGATTATGTGATGTGTGTGCAGCTGAAGGTAAGGTTGGAAATGTTTTGATTTCAGAGTGGGCTTGGATAATGTGGTTAGGTGTTTTACCTTGCAGTTTGTGATAAGGATGGGTGGGGGAGATGTGATTGGTCAGTAGTAAAATTATGGTGCAATCAAGTTTGTGTGTATAGCAGAAGAGGTGACAAGCCTGGAGTTAATTTAAAACAGTTTGAGGTGGTGCTTGTATTGTGATGGTAAAGTAGAGTAAGATGTAAAAATGAACAGTACAGAGCATGTTTATTCAAGGTGATGGATGTAAGGTGTGCATGAAATGTGCATGTAGACAAGGCAGAGATGTATATAATAGGATCATAGGAATGAGGGGAGTGGTTTGCTTAGAATAAGGGTAGAGGTGCTGGGGAAGGGTGAAATCTGGGGAAAGGGCAGGGGAGCAGAGTGATCGGAGCGAACAGAGTGGGAAGCCCCCCCCCCCCCCCAGATGGTTTACAACCATAAACAAGCAGTGAGGTAGGATGTTCATGGACACAAAAGACAAGGTGTCTGAACTCTAAATACTCGGCTTGAGTCACAGCATCTAATTTTATAGTTATGGGCTTTTCAATGTCTTTCCAGGGATATATTACACTTGTAAGAGTGAAATATGCTGAACTGTTAATGTAGCTTCACCTTAGGCAGTAAAAGGCCTGTGAGTGTGGCTGCGTGAGTGGAGGTGGGGATAACCTTCCAGCGGATTCAACACTACAAAAAAATGCACACTAGACTTAACACATTAAGTTATTTGCAGATTGCCTTACATAGATTTAACTTTGTTTCTTGTGAACTTTTGCCAACTGCAGGTGAAATTCAGCTGAGCAAGTTCTTTAGGTAGTGAGATATGATAAGTCTGACTACTGCTGCTGCTGCAATACAGCATGAAAAAATATGTTTTTTAAACTCCATTAATATCAAAATGGACATTTTTGTGCTTTACCATTTAATGAAGTCATTTTACTAAACTCAATAGATTTTATAGGGAGTAACAAACATTTTAGGTATATATTTCCACAAAAAAATTTCCAGTATAAGCCTGAAAAAGTATGACTAACTAATTTATGTAACAAAGTTTTATTCTTACCTTCTGTTGAGTCACTCAATCCACTACTATCTAAAAAGTTTCCCATCGCACATACATCTAGATTTAAGGAAACTCAGAACAGTTAAAATTAATTTATTAAAAAGGCGGTGGATTAGTATTATGGTCTGATTGCTCTGAAAAAGGAAAAGCTCAGTCCCCACAATATTTAATGAAATAATACAAGTTGGATGAATCTGCTAGCCAGTTAATATTATCCATCAGTAAGAAATTAAATGAATTTGTGGATAATATGAGTGAAGAGGAACAGAACACTATTCCCCCATTACATGAATATATGAATGCTGTTATCAAAGGTAGACTGACCTACAGTGGAAGCTTGCCCAAGTTATACAAGTTATTTATAAATAATAACTTCAATGGAAAATTCTGGAACTTTTAGATAATAGTGAATTGAGTGACTCAAGAAGGTAAGAACAAAACTTTGTTACTTAAATCAGTTAGTCAAACTTCTTCAGGTTTATACTGGAAAGTTTTTATGTGGAAAAATATACCTAGAATGTTTGTTACTCCTTGTAAAATCTCTTGACTTTAGTAAAATGACTTCTTCAGTTTGTTGGAGATGTAGTAAAGATGTAAAAGCTGATTTTATACACGTTTATGGAATTAAAAATTAAATGTATATTAGGAAGAGATAAGTATGTTTTTAAGGGGCTATGGTCTGATAATAAGAAGTTATGTACCTACCATAACGTTCCATGTTAGTTGTCTTCTCTCGCCTTCTTTCTTGCTTGATGGGTTCGGAGCCGATCCCTCGGCTCCGACTCGGCACTTGCTAAGCTCGAGAGTCACTTTTACCAGCTCGAGGCAGCCCCATATCCCATGATGCAAGGCGGTAAGTACCCAGATCTCGTTTGATGACAAAGGGCAATAGCACCAAGCATAAAACACTTCCCAAAGGAAGAAAGAAAACTTACAGAATGGAAGAAGGACCAGGTCTGAATGGTCTTCAGCATAATAATTTCTTATAACAAGGTCTGTCCAGGCCTGGGGAAGGAGGGAGGGTCGAAGAAAGAAGGCGAGAAGACAACTAACATGGAACGTTATGGTAAGTACATAACTTAATAATGTTAAGTTGTCAATCTCGGCTTCCTTCTTGCTTGATGGGACAGCGTCCTAGCACCTCTATCCTGGGTGGCTCAATGGAACAGACTCTTGAGGACTGTAGAGCCAAAACTGGCTCTGTCCCTGGAGGCCAAGTCCAATTTGTAATGGGAAACAAAAGTGTGAGGAGTGGCCCAAGTGGCGCTGCACAAATAGTGTCTAAAGGAAGTCTAGCTTGAAAGGCTGTAGAAGTAGCTAAGCTCCTAGTTGAATGTGCTTTAGGTTTTGAGCACAGCTGTTTTCCCCTGAGCAGATAAATTTCAGAGATGACCGAAGAAAGCCATCTGGACAAGGTCACTTTAGAAACAGGAAGGCCTGTTTTATTATCCGCATAGGAAACAAAAAGTTGATCAGATTTTCTAAATTTTTGTTCTGTCCAAATAATATCTAAGTTGACGGTGGACATCAAGATAATGTAGTTTTGTTCAGCTCTGTCTGAATAGTTTGGGAAAAATACAGGAGATCAATGGATTGATTCAAATTGGTCTTTGAAGCGACCTTAGGCAAAAGGTCGGATTAGTTCTCAAAGATACTCTGTCTTTGTGAAAAACCAAATAGGGGTCGAACCGATAGAGCATGAAGTTCAGACACCCTCCTGGCCGATGTAATAGCCACTAGGAATAAAGTTTTCCAAGAAAGAAATTTCAGGGAACAAGAAACAGCTGGCTCAAGGGGAAGAATCAAGGATGTCAGCACTAAATTTAGATCCCACTGAGGAGGAGGATTCCTGATTGGAGGCTTTAGTAGGAAAATTCCTTTCAAGAAGGCCCTGCAGAGCCTATGGGACATAATATTATGATCTGCGACCCCAACATGAAAGTTGGAGATAGCAGCCAATTGAACTCTGACTGTGGAAGAAGAGGAGCCTGCATGAAAAATCTCTGCTAAGAAGTCCAGGACTGCCTGAACAGGGGCAGTGAAAGGATCAATATTCTTGGCCTTAGCCCAATAAGAGAAACGTTTCCATTTGCTTGTATAAATCCTCCTGGTAGAGGATTTTAAAGAAGCTACTATGATGTCTCTAACTGGGTTAGAGATCAAAGGAAGCCTGGCTAAGGAAGGAAGTGGAGCAACCAAGCTGTGAGGTTGTGAGAAGGGATAGACCGGTGCAGCTGACCGGATTGGTGAATCAGAAGATCTGGCACTGGGTCCAGATGCCACGGCTGCACCAAAAGGTGATGATGGAGGAACGGGAACCAAACTTGTCGAGGCCAGTAAGGGGCAATGAGAATCAATTTGGCTCTCAAAACGGTAGCTTTCTGGATCACCTGAGGGATCAGAGGAAATGGAGGGAAGGCATAAAGAAGTCCCTGGGGCCAATCCTGGATCAGAGCGTCTCTGGGGGGATGGCCTGGTAGAGGGAAGAGACAGAAGAAGTCTGGGCACTTGCTGTTTTGGGGAGTAGCAAAAAGATCGCAACATGGACGACCCCATTCCAGAAATATCTCTTCCGCTATAGATTGCTTGAGAGACCACTCGTGAGGCATGAGAATAGCTCTGCTCAATCTGTCCGCTACAATGTTGGTTTTCCCAGGGATATGCGTTGCTACCAGAAACCGATGAGAGGAGAGCGCCCATTGCCATAGTCTGAGCGCTTCTCGACACAAGGGGTAGGACTTGGTTCCGCCCTGTTTGTTGATAAACCAAACTACAGACATGTTGTCTGTGTGGACTGCAATTGTCCCTACGGGAAGAAAGTCGTTGAGGGCTTGCAACGTTAAAAGCACTGCTCTCATCTCCAGGACATTTATGTGCAGATGGTACTCGAACGGCTGCCACGTCCCATGAACCATCCTGCCCTGATAATGACCCCCCCCACCCGATCAGGGAGGCATCCGTGGTGACAGTGGCTATCGGGGATGGGGGTACAAAGTACCTGCCTTGGTGAACCTGAGGAGATGTGATCCACCAAGCAAGATGATCTTTGCAAGTCTGTGTCACCAGAATCTGGTGACGCATTGGAAGTTGTTGGTACGTCCACTGTGTGAACAGCATCCACTGAAGAAGGCATGTAGAATCGAGCCAGGGAAGAAGAGTAATGGCCGCAGCCATGAGGCCTAATACCTTTAGAACCATTCTGGCCTGTACTTTCTTGTTGGCCAGAATGATCCTGACATGACTCTGAATGTCTGAAACTCTTTGATCTGTAAGGGTAGCTGACATCCGAACAGTGTTTAAGTTTGCCTATGAAAGTAATAGACTGGCAGGGCGATAAGGATGACTTTTCAAGTTGATCGAGATGCCCAAATGAGAACAAAGACTTATTGTGTAATCCCTGGCTTGAATAAGCTGATGCCTGGTGGTGGCTGACAGGAGCCAGTCGTCGAGATACGGAAACACCTGGAATCCTTGACGTCTCAGGTGAGCCGTGACCACTGCCATGCATTTGGTGAACACTCTGGGGCTGTAGTGAGACCAAAGGGCAGGGCTCTGAACTGGAAATGACTGGACCCCAGCCGGCGGAGAAATCTCCTGGAGCGTCTGTGAATTTTGATGTGATAGTACGCATCCTGAAGATCTATTGAGCACATCCAGTTGTCCTTCTGTAAGAAGGGCAGAATTGACTGAAGAGTGACCATTCGGAATCTTGTTTTCCTCACAGACTTGTTGAGTCTGCTGAGATCCAATATTGGTCTCCAGTCTCCCGTCTTTTTGGGGACCAAAAAGAACATTGAGTAGATTCCGGGCTCTGAATGGTCTGTTGTAACTGGCTGAATGGCTCTTTTTTGCAGTAGTTTTGAGACTTCTAACTCTGCAATTTCCCTTAGACCGGGTGGTACATCTGGAAGGGAATTTGAGGGGAAAGGACTTTCCTCGAAAGGAATTATGTAACCCTTGGATATGATCGACTGTACCCAACTGTCTTGAGTGAGGGAATGCCAGGCTTCTGGGTACAGTGATAATCTTCCCCCGACTGCCTCCAAGGAGGGACAGCTGGGCAACATCTCAGGGATGCTGAAAGGGCTTGTCAGAGAGAGGCTCTCTGTTTCCCTGTTTTTTTGGACCCCCCTCTGCCTCTAGAGCAGCGTCTGTTGTTGTTACCCCCTCTGCCTCTAGGGGTAAACTGACCACGTGAATCCGGCGTGACTCCTTGGGATTTGCGGAACCACATTTTGCCACCTTTCTGTCCTTTGGGGTAAGGTCTAGAAGGGGTGGAAAAACGGACTCCTACAGCAGAAAGAGTCTTGCCGTCCTGCTCACACCTGGTCAAAGTTTCCTTCACCTGAGGGCCAAACAAAGCTGACCCATCAAAGGGAGAATTTGTGAAGGACGCCTTAAAGTGATCTGCAAAGTCACATAGCCGCATCCAGGCTTGGCGTCTAAGAGCCACACCTGTACCTCTTGGCCCTACTCGCTCCATCAGCAGCATATGATATTAGCCGCATGGAGGAGTTTGCAATGGAATTAAGGGTTCCTAGCTGCTAAGCAATTTTTCTTGAGCCCCTGCAGCTGTAGGATCCTGTACTACTTCACCCAGCTCCTTAAGGATATCCCTCTGGAGTCTGGTGAAGTGACATAGGTAATTCAGCGAGCATAGCAAAGGTCGCTGAGGAAAACATCCGCTTACCGTACCTATCCATGGTCCTAGAGTCCTTATTAGGAGGATGGACGGCACGGAAGGATCTGCAAGTTCCTTCTTGGTGGCAGGAGCCACCACCATGGCATCAGCGGGACACCCTTAGTGAGGAATTGCTTGTCACACGGGCAGTGATAAATTTTGAAGGCCTCCTAGGGACTGGCTCTACAGAGCCCACGCCTTCGGGCAATAACCTGCATAAGGGGTCGAAGGCGGAGACACCCAGGAGGTGGAGGCCGAGATCCAAACGCCTCTAGGTATACTGACTCATCCTCAGAGGGATTATTGGTGGGCCAGTTTCCCTCTGTCTAAGGAGTTCTAGGATGTCTGAGAAGGAGACATCCTCAGAGGGGATCTTGGGGATCCCTCTGACTCATCAAAGTCAGTATCTGAAGTGATAGACTCGGGGGAGTCTACGTGTTTCCTCTTACAAGTCCTCTTCCTAGGAGGATCTCCCGAAACATCAGGAGAATCCTCGGAAGAGGGGGAAATTCCCAATGGGGAAACCTGAGGCGGAGGATCTCTGGGTCCTGTAGCAAGAGAAGTGGCAGAGATGTCAACAGGCACTATAGAGGGAGGAGCTAAGGGAACAGACTGCTGGCTGATACCAGTGGCCAGCACACTCTTCATCACCTCGAATGCTCCCCTCCCAGGCAGGTCCGAGAGAACCCGTTCCGAAGAGCTAGGAACTCCAGGGACCACCGAAAGGGAAGTCTCCAAGGCAGATGTCGGAGCCAAGCTCACCAAGGCCGAGGCTCCAAGGGGAAGAGCGGGTTCGGACAAGGGTCAGATGCCACTCACCCCCTCGGAGACCATGGAAGCCCGGCCACCGAATCCCTCTAAGGAAGGTCTCGAAGAGGAGATAAGAGTAGAGGCTGAAGGGACAGAAGGGGGTATCCGTCCCTCAGCCGTAGCAGTAACCATTCCCGAAGACTTCAACTCCAAGCTCTGGGGTAGAGTTGAAGGAGGAACTGTAATGGGGTGTGGACCAATAGTCGTCTGTTGAGATGGACTATGTAACATTTGGGCCAGTGCCTGTGACTTAAGTAATCTACTGACCACTCTCTCTAAATCATGGTCCGAAAGCCTGGATGACCTTGAAGATCGGCTCCAATGGCTCCGTTCCGAGAGGAGAGGTGAAGCCGGAGCCGAAAGTATCGGCTGCAAGGAAGGAGACCTCGACCTCTTCCTGGAAGGAGCCATCGGAACCGATGAAACTATAGAACCTGTCGGAGCCGACAACTTATCGGAGCCGACAGGTAGCCTCGATGCATCGGCTCCAGCCGGAGCCGATACAGCCACAAAAGTAACGGTGTCGGAGCCGATCGGAGCCGACACCGATGCCTGTGCCACATGGTGGTTGGAGCCGATCGGAGCCGACAGCGAAGTGGTCGATGCAGAATCGGCACCGATAGCCATCGGTGCCGAAGGCTTGGTTAAGCCAGAATCGGCTCCAGCCGGAGCCGATCTCGACTCAGAACGAGTCGGAGCCGAGGCCGCAGGCTTTGACACAGAAGCCTGGGCCTTGGAAGACTTGGCAGTCTTAGGTGGAGCCGACTTAGCCGGAGAGCCCTCCGGCAAGAAGGCCCCTGAGTATTAATTTGTTTCTTCTTTCCTGCAGGACTCTCTGGCTGAAAGAATGACATATAGCACAGGAGTCCTGCAGGTGAAGAGGCCCCAGGCAATAAAGGCAAGAAGTGTGACCGTCTGTCAGAGACATCTTCTGACAGCACGAGTCACACTTCTTAAAGCCTGAGACCCTTTCTTTTGACATGGTGTAACACAAGCACACACACACACCAGTCAAAGAATTTAAATTAAATATACCAAAAAGGTATAACTACAAACACACACACACACCCTAACAGGGGGGGATGGGTAAAGTCTGACTAAAAAAATAATAAGAGACAGACAAATTTCTGTCAGAAACAGTTTAAAACTAAATAAAAACTAACAATAAGGGGTTTTTAAGTTAAAAGGGGCTAAAATAGCGAATTAGTAAATCACTTACCAGGAGCTGGTAAAAGGAGGACCTCATAAGCGAAGCGGCAAACGAGATCTGGGTACTTACCGCCTTGCATCATGGGATATGGGGCTGCCTCGAGCTGGTAAAAGTGACTCTCGAGCTTAGCAAGTGCCGAGTCGGAGCCGAGGGATCGGCTCCGAACCCATCAAGCAAGAATGAAGGCGAGATTGACAACTTAACATTTGTTCTTTAACTAAATCAGTAATACTATTGAAAGTTCCACTTCCTGTATCTGTAAAACCCAAAGAGCAAAAAATGTTTTAGGCTCTCTTGGCAGTCACTAGAAAAGTTATTCGAAAAAATTAGAAACCAAACTCAGTTCATATGGTCAAAGAATTTTTAAATTTAACAGTAATACTATGTAAAACTGACAAAGAAGTGAACCTAGTAAGATCTATAAATAATACTAAGACTTTCAATGGTTGGGATAACCTTGAAATTTTGCTACTGAAATACCAATATTCTTAATGTGTATAAGATTACCTTGATTCAATGTATTCCTATCCTTTTATAACAATATGTGATGTTGAATTTCTTCCTTTCTTTGGATATACTGTAAATATGTTAAATTAATTAAAAAAAATCTTTAAAAAACGTGTAGCAAAATAAAGAGTAGCCTGACCTGAAATAAAAAAAAATGTAACTAAACACTTTGCAACATTATAATCACTGGGAGTGAAATTGCATTGACATTGCTTGCATGATGATACTTGGGACTATAACAGAAACTTCCTTTCAAGTATAACAAGAAGTTATGTACTCACCATAATGTTCGATGTATGTAGTCCATCTCGCCTCACATTCTTACCCGTGGGTTCGGAGCTGAATATCGGCTCCGACTCGGCCGATTTTACTAGTTCAATGTCTCTCATTGGCTGGGCTAAGCAGGTATCCCATGGTGCACATATCCCCAGATCTAGTTTGCTGCAAAACTCATTTGTACTCCATGCACACATCACATCCATATAAAGAATAAGCTAAGCAAGGGAACTCTGTAGATGACAACCTAACCTCCAAATCCTCCAGGTGGGGGGGTAAGTAAGAATGTGAGGCGAGATGGACTACATACATCGAACGTTATGGTGAGTACATAGCTTCTTGATGTTATGCAGTCCTATCTCGCCTACATTCTTACCTGTGGGACAGCGTCCCTAGCACCTGCATCCTGGGTGGCTCATAGGAAAATACTCCTGAGAACTGTAGAGCCAAAGGAAGACCTGCCTCTGGAGACCACATCCAATTTGTAATGAGAAACAAAAGTGTGAGGAGAAGCCCAAGTAGCTGCAGCACATATATCATCCATTGACAATCTGGCTTGGTAGGCTGTGGATGTAGAAACAGCCCGAGTAGAATGTGCCTTGACCGGAAATGGCAGATTTTTACCTCCTGCTTGATAGATGAAAGAGATACAACTGGCTATCCATCTAGACAGTGTGACCTTGGACACTGGGGAACCCATTCGGTTTTCCGAAAAGGAGACAAAAAGTTGGTCAGACTTCCGGATATCTTTTGTCCGGTGTAGATAGAAGCGTAACTGTCTATGTACATCCAACTGGTGAATTCTAAATTCTGCCTTGTTAGAAAAGTGGGGGAAGAAAACAGGCAGCTCAATGGACTGATTTATGTTAGACACGGAAGCCACTTTAGGAAGGAACGAGGGGTTTGGTCTAAGAGAGACCCTATCTTTATGGAAGATTAAATATGGAGGCTTGATAGAGAGGGCTTGAATTTCCGAAACTCGGCTCGCTGAAGTGACTGCTGTTAAGAAGGCCGTTTTCCATGTCAAGAATTTCAATTCGCAGGTAGCTGCAGGCTCAAAGGGTGGCAAAGTAAGGGCTTGTAGAACAAAATTGAGATCCCAGGGCATGATAGATTCGGACACCGGGGGACGAAGCAACAGAGTACCTTTGAGGAATGCTTTGCATAGTCTATGTGCCATGAGACTAGGTTCATTCGCTATGTGGAAATTAGAGATCGCCGCCAGTTGAACCTTGATGGTGGCTGATGCGGACCCCTGATGGAAAAGCATAGACAATAACTCCAGAACTGAATCTATTGGAGCTGTGTAAGGATCAATGCCTCTGGTATGTGCCCAGATAGAGAACCTTATCCATTTACTAGAATAAATCTTTCTAGTGGATGGTTTATGAGAGGGCGATAATATATGGACCACTTCCGGTGAAAAATTATGAAGTCTGACTAACGATGGAAGTGTAGTAGCCAGGCTGTCCATCGGAGAGTCATCAGGGAGGGGTGGAGCTGTGTCAGTAAATCTGGTTGAGGGTCCAGAGTCCAAGGAGTGTCCACAGTGAACTGCTGAAGAAAGGGGAACCAAACCTGACGAGGCCAGTGTGGAGCAATCAGAATGATCCTGCTTTCCAAAGATTGCGCTTTCTGAATCACCTTTGACAGCAGGAGAAACGGAGGGAAAGCATAAAGCAGACCAGAGGGCCAATCATGATGCAGAGATAATGTGGGGGGATCAGCGTGAAGTAGTTGCTGCATTTCGCACTGAGAGGGCTGGCAAAAAAGTTGCAGCAAGGCTGACCCCCATCTGCTGAAGATTCACTCTGCAACCTGGCGATTCGGGGACCACTCGTAAGGTATCAGGATAGCTATGCTTAGCCTGTCCGCAATCACGTTGGACTTCCCCGGAATGTGCGTTGCCACCAGAAACTGTTGGGAAGCTACTGCCCAATGCCACACTCGCATGGCCTCTCTGCACAGAGGGTAAGACTGGGTTCCCCCTTGCTTGTTGAGATACCACACTACTGACATGTTGTCTGATTGTATAGCAATCGTCCCTAGAGGAAGAACCCTCTAAAGTGCCTGCAATGCAAGAAGCACTGCTCTCATCTCTAGGATGTTTATATGCAAATGTATCTCGTGTTCTTGCCACGCGCCTTGGACTGTCCTGCCAAGATAACACCCCCCTCCCACCACATCTGGGAGGGGTCCGTGGTCACCGTGGCAACCAGGATGGGTGGAACAAAGGGCTTTCCCCCGTTCAAATTATTGGTGCACAGCCACCAACCGAGGTCCTGCTTGCATCTGTCCGTGAGTAAGATGGGATGAGACAGTGGGAGTCTTTGGAGAGACCATTGAACAAAGAGGAGCCATTGGAGAAGTCTCATGTGTAGTCTCGCTAGAGGGACCAACATGATTGTTGCTGCCATGGTCCCTAGGAGTTGGAGAACCCATCTTGCCTTCGCTTGTCTCAGGGGCATCAGCATGTGTATCTGTTGTTGTAATACTCTGATCCTTTCTTGTGGTAAAAATGCTCGCATTCGAATGGTGTCTAATTCTGCTCCCATAAAGGTGACACGCTGTGAAGGCAATAAGGCAGATTTTTCCCAATTTATTGTTATGCCCAACTGGTGACATAGAATGATGGTAGCATGCCCAACTGGTGACATAGATTGATGGTAGCGTCCCTGGTTTGAACTAGTTGATGCCTGGTGGGAGCGGTAAGGAGACAGTCGTCCAGATACGGAAACATCTGGAATCCCCGACGTCTCAAGTGAGCCGTCACCACCACCATACACTTGGTGAACACCCTGGGGGCTGTGGTGAGACCAAAGGGCAGGGCTCGAAACTGGAAGTGACTGGCTCCCAACCGGAAGCGTAGGTGACTCCTGGATGCTCTGTCCATTTTCACATGGTAGTAAGCATCCTTGAGGTCAATGGAGCACATCCATACCTCCTCTCCCAACAATGGGAGAATCGATTGTAGTGTGACCATACGGAACTTGGACTTGTGTATGTAGTTGTTCAGTTGGCCGAGATCTAGTATGGGTCTCAGGTCCCCTGTTCTTTTCGGCACCAAAAAGAATCTTGACTAAGTCCCTAATTCGATTTGGTCTGAGGGGACACACTGGATGGCTCCTTTTTCTAT
Organism: Protopterus annectens; assembly: GCF_019279795.1. Classification (NCBI taxonomy): domain Eukaryota; kingdom Metazoa; phylum Chordata; order Ceratodontiformes; family Protopteridae; genus Protopterus; species Protopterus annectens. The sequence continues at coordinate 1,174,145,086 of NC_056743.1, read as the reverse complement.
CAGCTCTGAGACCTCTGAGGCTGCTTGATCCCTTTGACTGGGTGGCATGTCTGGGATTTTTCTGATTGGCGGGGGTTCTGATGAGAATGGAATGAGATAACCTCCGGAAATTATCCGTAATACCCATCGGTCCTGGGTAATGCTTTCCCAGGCTTCTGGATACAAGGAAATTCAACCCCCGACTGGCTCCAGATAAGCGCAGTCGGGCACACCCTCAGGAATGAGAGTATGGCGAAACACAGAAGGAGTCGCGGTCTCCCGAATTGCGGGGGGCCCTCTCTGCCTCTGGGGAGACGTCTCCCTGAATAACACCCCCCTCCCCTGCCTCTGGAGGGGGGTTCACCTTGTGCAGCAGGAAAAAACCTCTGTGATTTCTTGAACCACATCTCCCCCCACCCCCGCTGGGCCTTGGGATAAGGCCTAGAAGGAAGGGAAAAACGGACCCCTACGGCAGACAGGGTCTTTCCCTCTTGCTCGCACCTGGTGAGGGTGTCTTTCACTTTGGTCCCAAACAAGGAGGAACCATCAAAGGGGGCATCAGTGAAGGAAGACTTGAAGGCCTCCGCAAAGTGACACAGGCGCAGCCAGGCATGCCTCCTAAGGGCGACCCCTGAGCTTGCTGCCCTACTCGCTCCTTCGGCTGCATACGAAATGAGCCTCATGGAGGAGTTGACAATGGAGTTGAGGGTAGAAACCTGGGCGTTAACCGTCTGAGCCACCGCCTCAGGAATGTTACCCGCAAGAGTATCTCTTAACTCTTTGAGGAGATCTCTCTGAAGCCAAGTGAAGTGAGACAAGTAATTCAGTGACCGTAACATAAAGGTTGCTGATGAGAGGGTACGCTTCCTGTACCGGTTCATGGTCTTAGACTCCTTGTTAGGAGGATGGACGGATGAAGAAGACTCTGCTACTTCTTTCTGGGTGGCTGCCGCCACCACCATGGCATCTACAGGGACTCCGTTAGACAGAAACTCTTTGCCCTGGGGGGGCGGAAAGAAACTTGTTGGGATGCCTGGGCACGGGCTCCACAGAATCAGGGTTCTCCCACACTCTTCGACAAATCAGGTCAAGGAGTTCGTCTAAGGGTGGAGACACCCAGGAGGCAGAGGATTGAGCACCAAAAGCCTTAAGGAATACTGACTCCTCCTCGGAAAGGGCTTTGGAAGGCCAGTCACCTACATGTTTCAGTATCTCCAGGATGTCAGAGAAGGAAACCTCATCAGAGGATGACTTGGGGGACCCCTCCGATTCCTCAAGGTCAGTATCAGAGGTGAGGGACTCATCTTGGGAGTCTATGTGCTTCCTCTTGCACGTTTTCTTTCTGGGGGGCTCCTCAGGCACCAACTCTGAGGGACCCCCAGAAATTTGGGGACCACTCGTGGGGGTATCCCTAGGCTCTGGTGCTCTGCTGTCCATGGATGGGTGGTGAACAAAAGCTCTCACAGGAGTGGTGCGTGACAGAGTGACCAACCCGCCTGATGTAGCTGACGATCTGGCCACCGCGGTCCGCATAGCCTCGAAGGCTGCCCCCCCCCCCCCCGAGTCAGAGGAGTGACCAGTCTCCAAGGCCATGACAGGAGTCTGAGTTAAACGAGCCGAAGCATCGAGAGAGAGACTCGGAACCGAAATAAGTCCAGAGATGTCCCACTCGGGCCGACAGAAGAGTCCCGAACCCAGAGGACGGAGCCAACGGGGTCGGTGCCGATGCCGGTACCGATGGAGCCGAATGGGGCATCGGAACCAACCTAGAAACATCACGCGGCGCGGAACACTCCGGCTCCGAAGACAGAGATGCGCTCGGAGGGGGAATGATCGAAGAAGGTGTCAGGAAAAGCTCCGGAGTCAACCGGGTCGGAGCCGAAAACAATTTTGCCAAAACCGGTGACTGGAGGAGCCTCTGAACCACCCTATCCACATCCACATCCAAAAGGGTCCTGGAGGATTTGGAGGACAGGAATGGAGAATGCGATCTCCTCTCAGGAGAAGTAGGTTTGAGACTGGGCGATCGGCTCCTAGGACGTTCCAATACAATTGGAGCCGACGCCGGTTCCATAGATACCGATCCTTCCTGCAGCCCCGAAGACAGTGGAGCTAAGGTGGTCGATGCAGTTTTAGACACTTTTTCCGGTGGCTCCGATGAAGCTGACGGAGCGAGAGATCTCTTTTTTGACTTGCCAGATTTAGACTTGCCACTGGAAGCCGAATCCATAGCCTCTTCAAAGGAGGGTTTTAAAAGTCCCTTTAAGATTAGCTCATTCTTTCTCTCTTGGAGAACTCTAGGGCTGAACGCATGACAAAAGCCGCAGGATTCCTGCAGATGGATGGCTCCTAAGCAGTAGACACAAATGGAATGTCCATCGGTTATGGACATTTTGTACCCACATTATGAGCACTTTTTAAATCCTGAAGGTTTATGCTCCTTCGTATCCTTAGACATTTTAACTACTGCGCCCACAATGCAAAACCAAGTCAGTACAAGAACAGGCGTTCACTCTATAAAGGCGGGAAAGACATTGAGGTAACCAACACCAAAACAGCGATCAAACGTACACAAACTCTAGCACAATTTTACACCATGGATAGGAACAGAAGGAGGGGGTAGCCAAAACCTCTAATTTAAACGGTTTGGGGTGAACACAGAAGGAAACAGAGGAGAACTAGGCCCTCTAACTGAAACGGGCCTAGCCCGGGGAACAGTAAGAGGGATACCACACAAAAATCTCACAATCACAAAGCCTAACACACCAGACAAAATTAGACAGATTTAAACAATAGCTATGAAAATAGCTTTTGACTGAATCAAACTTCAATTAAATCAAGAAAAGACGGTACTTAGCCACAGCCAAGCGACACCACGTCCTAGCTACACGAGCAGCAAACGAGATCTGGGGATATGGAGCAGTGCACCATGGGAAACCTGCTTAGCCCAGCCAATGAGAGACTTCGAGCTAGTAAAATCAGCCGAGTCAGAGCAGATATTCGGCTCCGAACCCACGGGTAAGAATGTAGGCAAGATGGGACTACATAACATCCTCTTTTTTATATCAGCTTACTGTCACCACCTCCCTCATATATTGTCAGCACACATTCCCTTAAGCCTTTTAGTAATATCATCAAGATAATAGTATGCTAAATCTCTCTCTCTCTTTCCATATATACGTGTGTGTGTGTGTCTGTCTCTCTCTCTATACATATATATATATATATATGTATGTATATATATAAATAAAACTACATGTATATTTAGCTATATATAAATATACATATACATACCATACTACAAAATCTATATATAGATAGATATAGATGTAGATATATGGGTTCCCCTGCAAAAGGCTGAATGACAGTTTGGTTGACAACGTGTTTAGTAGACTGCTTAAAGCAACTGATCAACAAGTGTTCAAGATCACATCATTCCTAAGTTTAGGGAATATGCCCTTACACTGTGTATGTGCTATCTTGGAGAAAGCTATTGATTGATTGATAGATTATATATATATATATATATATACACACACATATATGAATGATATTAGCAGGGGGGCAGCAAATAAACTTTAATTTTAATATGCATCAACATCTGCATTTTTTTTACATGTCAATATTAGGTTATTTGATCTGTCGTAATACACACGTGTATCTAACTAAATACACAAACACACACACATGCAGATATATATATATATATATATATATATATATATAGATATATATAGATATAGATATATATATATAGATATATATATATATAGATATATATATATATATATATATATAGATATAGATATATATATATATATATAGATATATATATATAGATATATATACAGATATATATATATATATATATATATATATATATAGAGAGAGAGAGAGAGAGAGATAAGATCTAGATTATGGGTCTATATCACTTTGTCTAGTCACTATTTAGTGAACGCCTCTTCAAACAACTATTCAGCGAAAACGTTAACCGCCAATCTAACTTTTCAAAATACCCCCCCCCCACACACACACACACACTAAATTAAATATACCCACTCCTAGATTGCACTACAGTGGAGAAAAGGGCAAATTCCAATTGGTGGCCAACCATCATTTTTCCCTAGGAAAGTTTTTGCTGAAAAGTTATTTCAATGATTAGTTTTCTCGCTGAACAGTTGTTCGACAAAGAGGATTTTGTTAACTAGTGATTTGATAAACTGAATAAATAAAATAAGAAAGAGCAATACAGCTCACAGACAGAAACCAGGTACCTTTATTTAGCGCTTTCGATAGTTGTCAGCATTGACTTCTTCAGAATGAAAAACACACACTGAACCACTTGTTAAATATGCACATTTGTCACATGACTTGCAATAATTAAACAATTAGTAGATTCTAAAAGGTATATGGTCATATTATTTACAAAGCTAAAATTAATAATAGATGCTCTATAATACTAGCAGCAAGAAGGACTTCATTTCCTATACATAACATTAATAGCAGCTTCATAAACAATCAAGACTGTATTGTACAAACTTAAATAGAACATATAAAAACTGCACAAAACTAATAACTAAATTCTCATAAATAAATGACAATAAATAACCTCTTAAATCTTCCTCAATGTGTTAAACTTTAAATCTCCTTATAAAAATACATACATGTTTATTTACATATGAAATTCAGCTTTGAACTTGAGATAACTAGAAATGGAAACGGTTTTGTTAAGCCCGGGGGGTGGGGGTATGTTGCATTGCACCTAAGCTGCCGCATTAATTCATGATACTCTAAAAAGAATGTCAGAAGGACCCTGCCTGTCATTATTTCCTGTCAGTCCAAGGGCACTGAATTTGAATTGATGACCAGGGTGTTCTTTTATATAACCGCGGTGGTGGTGCTGCAGTAGCGTTGTCGCCTCACAGTAAGACGCTGTTCAGTTCGATTCTCCGCTAGAGCGTCTTCTGTGTGGAGACATGCGTGAATGGGCGTACCTTGGTTGAAGGTTGTGTCAGGCCTGGCAAGCCGGTACGTAAAAATCAACTGCCAATCATTAGCGGACCGGAGTTCCGCTGTGCCGACCCCTAAACGGGAAAAGCCGAAAGACACATATACCAGGATGTTCTTTTATGTATTTGTATAGCGCATTCTTGAGATTGTTTTTTTTAATGTCGTATAAATGTTGGTAAACTCGTTTATTAAGGCTATTGATAGTCTTCTCTATATAGTAACTATAGCACTGTTGGCAAATTGCTATATATATATCTATATATATATATATATATATATATATATATATATATATATATATATATATATATATATATATATATATATATATATATATATCTATATATATCTATATATATATATATCTATGGTTCTGAGTACGTCGACAACTGAGAAGATCGACAAGCGAATCGCGAGCACCAGAAGATTGACAATGCAGAAGACCGACGCGATGGATGAAAACACCGACGCCGAGGATGCCGACATGGGAAAAGGCTGTGCAAGTATGCGGTAGTGACAGACGTTAGGGTGTGAGTAAGGTAAGTGTGGATATTGACGGTCTGTGGGGATAGGGGTGGGTTAAGTGAGTTAGGGTCAGTCTTGGGTTAGGTAAGTGTGCGGTAGTGAAAGTCTTTGGGTTAGGGGCGGGTTAAGTGAGTTAGGGTTAGGGCGCGGGTTAGCTGAGTGTGCGATAGTGAAGGACCTTAGGGTTAGGGTTTGGGTTAGGGTTGTAGATAGTTGTGTATGTGAGGTTTAGTGTGGGTTTGTAAGGATTTTGGTGTGCTTGTGTTGTGCGTGTGGTTTTTGGACAGGGGATGTGTTTTGTTTGTTGATTGTTGTTATTGTGGTGTGTGCAGTGTATGAGGTTTCGTGTTTGTGTACCGTCAGTTATTTCGTTGTCGGGCATGTGAGGTTTCGTGTTTATGCACTGTCGATTATGTGGTGTCGGTGATTACGTTGTCAGTGTTCTGCAGTTTCGATTATGTCAGGTAGAACCATATCTATATATATATATATATATATATATATATATATATATATATATATATATATATATATAAAATTAGATATCAGCTTTGACAATTAAGCCTTTGCTTCAGAACCACCCTACCAAGATCCATAATATACAGAGACTTATTTTCTAAAATATATGGGCATTGATTACAATGCCCACATTTCACCATCTTACCTTTATGGACATTGGTTACATTAGTTTCAAGCAAGTTTTTTATTGACTTGTCTTTCGTATATACTACTGCTGGATAGTCACCTAATTTACTTTTAAATTGTTGCTCCATGTCAAAAAGTATCCAATTCTGATTTAAAATACCTTTGATTTTACCAAAAAGTTGACTAAAAGTAAGAACCATAGAGTGTTGAAAAGAATTCTTGGTGTTGTGTGTTATGTCTACCACACCACTACTATTATTGTTATGTACCCTTCCTAATAGGGGTATGAAATGGCCTTGCTCTCTTTTCGGAATAACTTCTTGAAGTATGGGTTCTAGAAAGTGTGTGGGATAACCTCTTCCTAGTAACATTCTCAAGAATTCCAATTTCCTTTAGAAAGAATTCCTCTTCACTGACCATCCTTGCCAACCTAACTCCCTGCCCCTTCACCAAGGGTCTATTTTGGTGCATTGGGTGAGCACTAGAAAAGTGCAACAATGTATTAGAGTAGGTTGGCTTCCTGTATAACGTAGAGGTAAACCTGTGATTAACTTTATCCTTTCTAATGGTGATGTCCAAGAAATGTATACTGTCGTCATTAATGTCCATTGTGAACTGTAAAAAATTTGTACTTTTATTTAAAAATTCAAAGCATTCGTACAGTAACTCCTGAGTCCCTCCCCATAAAATAAGGATGTCATCCAAATATATCGTCCATAAAATTTACAGTACTTAAATAGATTGGATGTAAAAATCAAGGTTTCCCATTCTGCTAGGACAATGTTAGCAAATAGGGGCGCACATGATGCCCCCATGGCCACCTCTATCTTTTGTTTAAAATGTCCCTCAAAGAGAATGAAGTTGTTGTTAAGTATCATATCCATGACTGTTTGGAACATCAATATTCTGGAATGTGTAAAACCACAATGCTTACAAAGAAAATCATAAAACATACTGATACCATCCTCATGTGGAATAACTGTAAATAAGTCACGGACATCAATTGTGGCAAATATAAGATGTTCATTATACATATCCTGTTGAACTTTCTTAAGGCAGTCCCATGAGTCCTGTAATACATGTGGGAATTGTTTTAAGAAATCTTTCAGATTCAAGTCTATAAACTTTGCCATAGAAAATGTCTTCGATGCCTTGGCATCCACTACAGGCCTTAAGTGGGGATTGGTGGTAGACTTATGGATCTTAGGTATACCAAAAATCGTAGGGGTGTGTGGACTTTCTTGTTGCATATAGTTTAACTCAGCAAGTGTTATTTGATTGTCAAGCAATAAATCTATGAGTGTTATATCTATATGTCTATATATAGAAGTTATGTTCTTACCATAACGTTCCATGTTAGTTGTCTTCTTCTCGCCCTCTTCTTGCTGGATGGGTTCGGAGCCGACCTCGGCTCCGACTCGGCCACTCTAAAAGCTCGAGAGTTGGTTCCACCGGCTCGAGGCTCCCCTTATATCCCACAATGCTAGGCGCGAGTTACCTCAGATCTCGTTTGTAAGCTAGGCCCAGCTTATAATAGTAACAGAATAACCATAAACAAAGTCCACCTCTATAAACCAGGGAGAAGAGAAGGGTGACCTACATCCTGATCCAGGAAAATATGCACAGCAGCATATACCTAAAGTAAGAGGTGGTAGAAAGAGAGGTCACAATCAAAACTCCTCTAGGTCTGTCCAGGCCAGGGGGAAGGAGGGTGGGACGCAAGAAGAAGGCGAGAAGAAGACAACTAACATGGAACGTTATGGTAAGAACATAACTTCTATATGTTAAGTTGTCTATCTCGCCTTCATTCTTGCTGGATGGGACCGCATCCCTAGCACCTTGTCCCGGGTGGCCTAACGGAACAGACTCTTGAGAACAGTGGAACCAAAGTTAGCTCTATGCCTAGAAGCTAAATCCAACTTATAATGAGAAATGAAAGTGTGAGGAGCAGCCCAAGTAGCCGCTGCACAAATGGTGTCAATAGGCAGTCTGTCTTGGAAGGCTATAGAAGTAGCCAAAGCTCTGGTAGAATGGGCTTTAGGTTTGTTAGGCAGCTTTTGGTGTCTAATTTCATAAACAAGGGAAATCAGAGATGTTAGCCATCTAGATAATGATACCTTTGAAACTGAAAGTCCCTTTCTGCCTTCTGCATGAGACAAACAGCTGGTCAGATTTTCTGAATTGTTTGGTTCTATCCAAATAGTACCTTAACTGACTATGAACATCTAGCCAATGCAATTTCTGCTCAGACCTGTTAGAATATTCTGGAAAAAACACAGGAAGGTCAATGCTTTGATTTAGGTTAGACGCCGAGGCTATCTTAGGTAAAAAGGACGGGTTGGTTCGTAAAGATACCCTGTCCTTATGGAACAACAGATAAGGAGGTCGACAGCTGAGTGCACGAAGTTCCGAAACTCTTCTAGCTGAAGTAATAGCTACCAGAAAGAGTGTCTTCCATGATAGCAATTTTAAAGAACAGGAGGCTGCAGGTTCGAAAGGGGAAAGAATCAAAGAACTAAGAACTAAATTTAGGTCCCAAGGAGCAGGAGGATTTCTTATAGGAGGTCTGAGAAGGAAAAACTCCCTTCAAAAATGCTTTGCAAAGCTTGTGGGACATTATGGCAGACTCTGAAATGCCCACATGAAAGTTAGAAATAGCTGCCAATTGAACTTTACGAGTAGATGGAGATGAACCTGCATGGAAGAGTTCAGCTAGAAAATCAAGGACCATTTGGATGGAAGCAGTGAAAGGATCTATGTCCCTTCCTTGAGCCCAATAGGCGAAACGTTTCCACTTACTCAAATAAATCTTTCGAGTGGAAGATTTATGGGAAGCTATCAAAATATCTCGGACAGAGTGAGATATATGAGGAAGCCTGGCTAAGGTTGGAACTGGAGGAACCAAGCAGTGAGGTTCAGAGAGGGAAGGAAGCGATGAAACTGACCCGACTGATGGATCAAAAGATCTGGAGCTAGGTCCAGATGCCAAGGTCGCTCCAACAGAAAATGATGAAGAAGGGGGAACCAAACCTGTCGAGGCCAGTAAGGAGCAATGAGGATCAACGAGGCCTTCTGAGCGATAGCTTTCTGTATCACTTGAGAGATTAGTGGGAAGGGAGGAAATGCATACAGAAGTCCCCGGGGCCAAACTTGGACTAGAGCGTCTCTGCTGGGTTGGCCTGGTAACGGGAATAGTGTGAAATAATCTCTGCACTTGCTGTTTTGGGGAGTAGCAAAAAGGTCGCAGCAAGGCTGACCCCACTTGAGAAAAATTTCTCTCACAACAGAGTCTTTCAGAGACCACTCGTGAGGCATGAGGATAGCTCTGCTCAATTTGTCTGCGATTTGATTGGACTTCCCGGGGATGTGCGTTGCTATCAGAAACCGCTGAGAAGAAATCGCCCATTGCCACAGTCTGAGTGCTTCTCGACACAGGGGGTAGGACCTGGTTCCGCCTTGTTTGTTGATATACCACACTACAGACATATTGTCAGTCTGGATTGCTATCGTTCCCAAGGGAAGAGAGTCTTGAAGGGCTTGCAACGCTAAAAGCACTGCTCTCATCTCTAGAACATTTATGTGCAAGTGGCATTCGTCTGGTTGCCATGTGCCCTGGACAGTTCTGCCCTGATAATGCCCCCCCCAACCCGATCAGGGAGGCGTCCGTTGTCAGAGTAGCAACCGGAGGGCAAGGGACAAAGGGTCTTCCCAACAAGAGCTGAGGGGAAGACATCCACCACAGAAGATGATTTCTGCATGTTTGCGCAATCATGATGGTGTGGGACATCGGAAGTTGCTGGTATGACCATTGCGTGAAGAGCATCCATTGAAGGATTCTCATGTGGAATCTGGCTAATGGAAGCAGAGGTATGGCAGCCGCCATAATCCCCAACACTTTCAGAACTAACCTGGCTTTGATTCTGTTGCTGCTGAAGAGGAGCGAGACCAGTTTGTGTATGTCTGTTATTCTCTGATCTGTTAGTCTCGCAGACATGTTGACTGTGTCTAGATTTGCGCCTATGAAGGTAATAGTACAACAAGGCGACAAAACAGACTTTTCGCAATTTATTGAAATGCCTAAATTTTGACAAATGCGAAAGGTGTAGTCCCTGGCCAATAGAAGAAGATGCTTGGTGGGAGCTGTGAGGAGCCAGTCGTCCAAATATGGAAACACCTGGAATCCTTGGCGTCTCAGGTGAGAAGCTACCACTGCCAGGCATTTGGTAAACACCCGGGGGGCAGTGGTGAGACCAAAGGGCAGGGCCCTGAATTGAAAATGACTGGTTCCCAGCCTGAAGCGGAGGAATCTTCTGGAGCGTCTGTTCATTTTTATGTGATAGTACGCATCCTGAAGGTCTATAGAGCACATCCAGTTTCCCTTTCCCAATACGGGAAGGATGGACTGCAGCGTGACCATCCGAAATCTTGTTTTCTTGACTGACTTGTTCAAGATACTGAGATCCAAAATTGGTCTCCAGTCCCCTGTTTTCTTTGGAACTAAAAAGAACCTGGAGTAGATTCCGGATCCTTGCTGGTCTGCTGGAACTGGCTGTATTGCTCTTTATGCAAGCAGCTTTGAAATTTCCAAAGCTGCAAGATCCCTTTGAGCGGGTGGAACATCTGGAAGGGATTTTTGATTGGTTTGGAATGCGAGAAGGGAATGGAATAGCCTTCGGAAATGATGGACTGTACCCATTTGTCTTGAGTCAGGGATAGCCAGGCTTCTGGGTACAGTGACAATCTTCCCCGACTGCCTCGAAGGTGGGCAGCCGGGCAACACCTCAGGGATGCTGAAAGGGCTTATCAGAGAAGGCTTCTCAGTTGCCCTGGTTCTGCGGACCCCCCCTGCCTCTAGGCGGCGTCTACCATTGTTGTTCCCCCTCTGCCTCTGGCGGGAACCGACTCTGTCGTCAGGCGAAGTCCCTTGAGATTGTTTCGGAACCACATTTTCCACCTTTCTGGCCTTTGGGGTAAGGCCTAGAAGGAGTGGAGAAAGCGGACTCCGGCGGCAGAAAGAGTCTTGCCATCTGTCTCGCACCTAGTCAAGGTTTCTTTCACTTGAGGACCAAAAGAGATGATCCATCAAAGCGGGAATTAGTGAATGACATTTTAAAGGGGTCCATAAAGTTGCATAGCCGCATCCAGGCATGCCTGCGTAAGGCCACACCTGTCCCTGCGGCCCTGCTCGCTCCATCAGCCGCATAAGAGGAGGCGCATGGAGGAGTTAGCTATGGAGTTCAGGGTAGCCAGCTGAGTGTTCATCTTGTCCTGAAAACCCGCAGCCGTAGGATCCTTCAACATGTCACTCGCTTCTTTGATCAAGTCCCTTTGAAGGCGAGTAAAATGGCATAGGTAATTCAGCGAGCATAGCAAAGGTCGCTGGCGAGAACATCCGCTTCCGCACCTGTCCATAGACCTAGATTCGTTGTTAGGGGATGAACAGGCACTGAAGGATCAGCTAGTTCCTTCTTGGTGGCAGCAGCTACCACCATAGCATCCACAGAAACACCTTTTGTGAGAAATTGCTTGTCAGTTGGTGCTGTTATAAATTTGGAAGGTCTCCTGGGGTAGGGTCCACTTGATCAGGAGCCGTCCAGGCCTTCTTTGCAACCACCTGCATGAGGGGATCAAGGGGGACACCCAGGAGGTGGAAGGCGAGAGCCAAACGCCTCAAGATACACAGATTCATCCTCCGAAGGGTTAAGGGCTGGCCAATTTCCCCTCTGTTTCAGGATCTCTAGAATGTCTGCAAAAGAGACATCTTCAGAAGGGGAACGTGGGGAACCCTCGGAATCCTCTAAATCTGTGTCAGAGGTGACAGACTCAGGTGAGTCTATGTGCTTCCTCTTACACTTTCTCTTCCTAGGGGGCTCCCCTGCCAATTCAGGGGAGGCCTCGGAAGAGGATGAGATCCCCACAGGGGATTCTTGAGGAGCTAGCTCTCTGCGGTCTGGGATGAGGGAGTGAGTCAACATAACCAAAGGCACCGAAGAGGGAGGGGCGGACAGAGCCGACTGCGGAGTCGAACAAGGTTCCAACACACTCCGCATGACCTCGAATGCACCCCTGTCCGGCAGAGCCAGAGGTCCCGCTCCGAAGCTGAGAACCTCCCTCGGCACCGACAGAGATGGCTCCGAGGCCGATGTCGGAGCCGAACTCACCAGCGCCGAAGCACCGAGAGGGAGAGGGGGGTCGGACAAGGGTCCGATGCCACTCACCCCCTCGGAGCCGACGAGGGAAGTCCGGCGCCGAGATTCTTCAAAAGAAGAAATCGGAGCAGACGACGGAGCCGAAGACAATTGTATTGGCTCCGACACTACCACAGTCTCGGTCCCGAGATGCCCCGGCTCCGAGCTCAAAGGAGTCGGAGGAGGAATATTTATTGGAACTAGTTGAGGCATCGACTGATGAGTCGGACTCTGGAGCATTTGGGCCAGTGCCTCGGACTTCAAAAGTCTACTCACTACCCTCTGGAGGTCGTGATTGGAGAGCCTCGATGACCTGGAGGAGTGAGATCTGTGGCTCCGTTCAGACATCAAGGGAGACGCTGGAGCCGAATGAACGGAGCCAAGGGACGGTGACCTCGATCTCTTTCTAGATGTCGGCTCCGATGGTCTGATCGGAGCCGACCCAGGAATCTCTAATGCCTCGGCTCCAGCCGGAGCCGAGGAAACCACAGATACTGCAGTCAAAGACTCATCGGCTCCAGCCGGAGCCGATGAAGCAGTAGGCTTCGAAGCCTTAGGCCTCGACTCTGAAGCTGGAGCCGAGGTCTTGGAAGCCTTAGAAGGTTTCCCCGATGACACAGAGGGAACCTTCAGGCTTGATTAAACCCCTCAAAATGAGTTTATTTTTTCTCTCCTGCAGGACTCTAGGGCTGAAGCCATGGCATACAGCACAAGAGTCCTGCAGTGTAAAGGTCCCAGGCAATACACACAAGAAGTGTGACCGTCTGTCAGAGACATTTTCTGACAGCACGAGTCACACTTCTTGAAGCCTGAGACCTTTGTATCCTTGGACATACTCAAGGACCCTAAGTGTAATCACACACAGAAAAACACACACACACAGATTACACTGATAGGGATTCAAAGGGAATATTTAAACTAAAGGTAATTAAGTTAAACTTCCTAATCAACACATACACACCCTAAGGATAGGGAAGGGAGGGCCGAAGGCCTTAGGGAAAGAACTATAAGTTCTTTAGAAAAAAGGGGCTGGATAAAGGATATGAAGGGATAATATCCACTACACTAAGGGGAAAGAAAAATACACTAAGCTAGCTTAAGTCTAAAGAATTTAAACTAGTCTAACTTTCACTAACCTGGAGCCGGTAGAAAACACACCTCGATAGCTGTAGCGGCAAACGAGATCTGAGGTAACTCACGCCTAGCATTGTGGGATATAAGGGGAGCCTCGAGCCGGTGGAACCAACTCTCGAGCTTTTAGAGTGGCCGATTCGGAGCCGA